>NW_008629322.1:0-17221 GCF_000691845.1 Merops nubicus
ATATATATATATATATATATGTATGGCATATATCTATAAAATGGCATACTGGCATTTGTGTTTTTCTTTTGTTCTCTATTCTTTTCTTAACAGTTTTTTAAAATTATTCTTGTATTCTGCACACCAAGCTGGTGCTTTCAGAAAACTATTCATGAAGACTCCAAGATCTCTTGTCTCATGATAACAAACTCAGAGCCCATCACTGCGTATACATCTTCAGTGTTTCTTTTCCCCATGGTCATGACTTTGCATTTTTCAACAATCAATTTAATTTGCTGTTTTTCACTTTAACTTAATGTCACGAGACCATCACATTGTCAGTTTGCTGTGTGCAGCAGGCAGACTATATGAGCAGCTTCTAGAGTTGCATAGAAATTATTGGTCTGACTTTTCTGCCACAGCAGTGTAACATCATGAATTGAGTATGGGGAAAGCTTTCATCATCCTCTCTGCTAAAGGTTAATAAACATTCCCTACTGTTTGCTTTAACATTTAGGTGAGATGAGTGTGTATTTTTTATGTAACGTCTGCTGATCCTGTCTTATGTGTGCTTCCAGAGAACAAAAACTAGCCAAGTATAAATTCAGTCATTTTAGGACATTTCTGTTAAGACCTCCTGCAATAAGTAATGTCTAGGAGCAAATGTGGAATTTTGCCCCTATTTCTCTTCTCTTTCCTTTTCTTTTCCTTTAGCTATGAGAAGGAGGTTCTTAATTCCATATTTATCCTGGGCTTTTCTCTGGTTGGCTTCAGATTGTTTACAATACCTGTTGCTCACAGTTTTAAACAGGCTAGGTTAAGTCAAGTGCTCCAAGAATCCTGTATAACATTTGCAGAGGCTGATTCCCCTTGGGGGACAAAGGAAAAGTGTAATTTGAAGCATTTTGTGTACGCTTCCTGCCTGAACTGCAAGTGACAGATCAGAACTGGCTAACATAAGCTCTCCATAAAAAACCCTTGCCTTTGCGATTCCCTGCCAGGTACCTACACAGCGCAGCTGTCTTCTGCTTTCTTAACCACCTACTGACTGAAAAGAATGGCAGGGAATCAGCAGGCTGTATGGTTACACAGTTTTGGGGAAGTCTTTTTAGAGGCTTGTCTCATAAACAGTACAGTCTAAATATCTAAAAGTCCAGCTTTATATTTTATTGTAACACCAGAAGAAATGGATGCCTGAGAAAGTCCTGAGCGCCAGCTCCAAGTGCACATGTGGCCCTTTAGGCAGCTGACAAAGGAGGATGCAGCGATGCGAGGGACATGCTGTGTGGCACTGTGCCAAGGTGTCACCTGTTTTTTAGGAAGACAGTGGTAACTAAAGCATTCACTGCTGCTGGAAGGGCCATTTGGCCAGTCTGCAGAAGCCTGAAGAAGTAACAGTTTCTGTCAGATCTGACAGACAGCATGGATCAGACTCTCCAAAATCAGGAAATCTTTCAAGGGTAAAGTATTACCAGCTATTTAACTCCGTGGCAAATGGGCACTTCTATATCACAGCCTTTGCTAAATTCAACAATTACCAAGGGTCTGTACACCTCACTGGAAGAATAGTCTCTGTAAGAAGCAGCTTCTCAGAGATCCCAGTTCCTGCATTTCTCCTCCATTTTTGCACCTTTTGGCATGGTGAGCCTATTTACGCAGAACAAATCCCAAGCTGTATTTTCAGTGGCCTCTGACAGTTTCAGCCTCACGTCGGTAAGAACACTTACACAAGCTGCTGTGTGCACTTGCACATGGATATAGGATTTGTGGCCGCAGAAGACAAGCTTACAAGACTCGCTGTCCTTATTTGGAACAAACTATTAGAACTAAAGTGATGCCATTTGGATTTTCTCCTCTTACTGTAATAGCTGTTATTGTGTAGAAACTGTACGAAACTCACCTGTATCTCCAATGTATTCACAGCTTCCCACTGTGTTGGACAGAAACTCACCCGGTGCTGACCTGAAGGCCTGGGGGAGGGTGCTGTCTAATGTCTCCCAAGCAGTGCAAAAGGTAAGTGATCTAATAATACTTTTCTGGGTAGCATATTGTCCTCCTTTTCCTTTGTTCTTTTTATGTCCCTGTTACCTGCTCTATCAGGAAGAAAGTAGATTTTTTTTGGCAAAAGCTGGTTCCTAGAAATTCATTCCTCTCTCATTACAAAATAAATGTAGACATAAGCATTGGTAATTATGAAGCGTATTCTTTTCTTCAGAAAAGACATGAGACAGGAAGAACTGAAAATGGTGCCTGTGACAAGGATAAAGGAGATGAAAGGATGAGGTTCTGACTGCATCTGTACTTTACTAGTCTGGGCAGAACTGAGACCTCACCAGATACTTATCTCCTCTGAGGGTTGTGATTAACAAAGTCTTGTCTTACTGCAGCTAGCCAGGAAGCCAAGTGTTCAGGAACTTTTGATGGTTCTGCGACCATTTGTACAAGATGGAAGGCCAGAATCCTTAGGCCATTTGGTGGGCTCCCTATCTGATCTTTTCTGTGGCTACCCAGAAGGAGGTGGATCCAGAGTACTTTCTTTCAACTGGTATGAGGATAATAACTATAAAGCTTTCCTGGGGATTGACTCAACAAGGAAGAAATCCAGTTATCTTTATGATAATACAACCAGTAAGTTTTTCCACCAGATCATTACACTGAATGTAGACCAGTGAAATTTATGTTAGAATAGCACTGTTGCTTTTATAAAACAACATTTTTAAGCAGTTGATTCAGGAAATCAGAGATAAGTGAAATAATTTTTCTTCATACTTACTTCATAGCTGGAAGCAGAGAAGCCCAGGAATGGAGAGCTGACAGAAATGCACATTTGTTTTCAAATACGATGGCAAAATATCATTGTCATCATCATAATTAAGACAGTCCCTGTGTCTTATCTTCCAGTATATGCTACTGATATCAGGAAGAGCTAGATGCTTCTGAAGAAGTTTCAAGAAAATACAGTGCCATATTCTATAATAACTTTTATCTGAGATGATTTTTGTTTATAGTCTCCTAACTTGATTGATGGCCTGGAGCACGGGAACTTTAAAATTTCTCATTTTAAATAGTACTCAATTTGATACATGGCAGCTGTCCTCTTCCTGCATAAAAGTACATATATATTTTGTAGCAATAGTGTTCTACACCATAATTGAATCTTACATTAAAAATATTTCCATTTATCTGTTGTTATTGCGTTGATTTCACTTGTCTTCTTGCCATTGCATTAGGAGAGAATGCAAAGAGGAATCAGTTTTATTTTTCCTACCATTTGTTCTTTTCATATTTTTTTTTAATGCACCTTTCTGTTTGCTATTTGGTTTTTCTCTATTTTGAGACCACCAGCAATTTTTTCTGTACTAACAGCCATATTATAGGCAATACTAGATTTCTGTGTCCCTTCTGCTGTGATAGATCTGGTTGCAGGATTACAAAGTACAGGTGAGAACTTTGCCTGTAGAGAGATTCCACCTTTTCATTGTGGGTGTTGATACTTGATTCTACTTATGTCTGACCCTTCAAAGGTCTCTAAAAGTCCCAGTACTCCCTTCAGCCAGGGAACAAAATACTTGAATGCTATCCAAGTAAACTATTTACTTCATAGTGCAGGAGTAAGATAAAAATGTTTACATTAAAATGTTTAACTCGGAATTATTGTAGGATCCAGTTCTGAACTGTTCTGGAGTTCAGCATTGAAGCCTGCTGAATCTCCAGTCCAGTAGTTTATACTGTGTAAGAATTAACCTCTAACAGGAGAAAAATTACGTTCTTATCAGTATCAACTACAATACAAAGGAGCTGAACCATTAGGAGAAAAGCAATTACAGCTCAAAAATTCTTCAGTGAGACCTGAGCTGTCTATTTTTCTTCGATTTGAAATATCTTCTGAATAGCAACTTTCCAGATGGTTAAATTTGTTTGTTTTTCCAGTTTCTGTGGTGTCTACTTTACAACTCCAATATCTACTTAATAGCCTTTTTCACCTATTCAAATGTTGTACTTCTACATTGCATAATGTCTTTAACCCATGCAGATTCAAAACGTTTAAACCCTCCATATTGCCAGCAAAGAAGCCCTGCAGGATGTTATGTATGATGGGATTTGAGTAGGGTTACATAAAGGCTGTCTGTCTTTCCCTCTTTAGCACCCTTTTGTAATGCATTGATCCAGAACTTGGAATCAAACCCTTTAACCAAAATAGCCTGGAGTGCTGTGAAGCCCCTGCTGATGGGAAAAATTCTCTTTGCTCCTGATTCACCTTCTGTACAACAGATCATCAAAAATGTAAGAAGTTCTGAAATAAAAGAAGTATGTTTCTAAAAAATTGCATGCTAAGAAACATCGTTTAAAATGCAGTGATGCAGCTGCCTCAATCAGATATTCTCCTCAGAACTCCATTTGTTCTGATAGTCATCAGAGGAGGGATTTTTTGTTGTTGTTGTTTAAAGAACAGGAGACAGATCTTCAGTGATTCACCCCATCTTGGCCCACACTACAGGCTTTTTCCTGCTCAAGAAGCCTTTTGTTGACATGATTCCACATTTACACTAGTAAAAATAATGTTTCTATGTATTTTATAGATACAGGAACATCAGCAGCTTTTTGACAGTAAATATTTAAATGGGCATCTATGATTCTTGGATGGACTCTTTGGGACCTAACACAAACCAGATTACAAACCATTATCAACATCATCGTTTATTGTATATATGTGTTGAAATTATTTAAAATTTTCTTTTAATGTAAGTAGGATGGAACCTGGACTCTTCAGCTAGATCAGCTAGATGCCTGAAATTGGCTGAAATTTTTCTGAATAGTTAAATCAAGGTCTCATATCACCTAGATTTTGGCCACCAGAGATTCATTTACTCTCAACACCTATGTAAGGCACAGAAGAACTGCTGCTTTTAGTTCACAAGGAAAACATCAGATTTACAGCAGCCCAACACTTCACATCTTAACTCATATCTTAAATATGAGAGCATGTCTTCTCTGGCTGCCTCACATTTATCTATCTATCTATCCACACCACCATCTTTCTTTATAGTTCCTAAAGGAGAGAAATAGTCAAGGGGGAAAAGAGAGGAAGAAATCATTCTAACTAATCCCTCACTGTTTAAAAGAATTGAGGATAACTGGGGTTAACATCCACTGTTTTTTTCCATTGCATATACAACAGAAATTTATCTGAAGTGACTTTGATTCCAGTTGGATTTTACAACTGAATCTAGTTGAATTATTAACATTGCTGCTATATTGTAACATATTTGTTAAGCATTGAAAGTAAAAACTACAACATTTTTAAGTTAGAGGTTTCACTGTCCCTGAATGGATCACGAATTCTGTTTGACACCTTAGCTATCTAACACCCTGTTCTGCTGTTTTATTCCTCAGGCAAACTCCACTTTTGAGGAACTTGAACGCCTCAGACTGTTGACCAAGGCTTGGGAAGAAGTAGGACCTCAGCTGTGGTACTTTTTTCAAAACAGCCTGCAGATGAACATGATCCGTGTATGTAACTTAGCAGGGATCCTCAGTAAGAGCAGCCTTTTGCCATCCTATATTTTATTAAGGGAGAAAATAATTAACTTGGAAGGTTTGGCTGGAAGCACAGCCTCTGCACCAAGGAGTCTGTGACCTTTAAGACTGTTGGACTGGTTACTGGACTTGGTTTGAAGATTAATCTTAGATGTATTACAGTGTCTGTGACAAAACCTCAGATCTGAACACCCTCTAGAATCTGGCTAATGACTTTTTAATAAAGGCAGCAATCACTGCTTTCCTGTCTCTTCAAAGTGTCCTTCAAGAACAGACAACTTGATTTTCTTGGATTCTACTTAAGCAAAGAAGGCAGTAGGACCACGTTTTTATGGGGCCCAGTAATTTATTACCTTAGGAAATTGCTTATTTCCACATCCCTTAGATCTGATTTTGATCAGCTACAAGTAATACCTGTAATTAAAGATTATAAAGCAGTTCATACTAGAGAAAACATTTGTTCTTCCACACTATTCTGTATGATTAGACATTTATTACATTTATCCTCTGGCTTATAAGGAAACAATGCAATAAATAGTCAAGGACTAATTTCTTTTCATTCGTTTTTCATGTCTAACCTCTGGCTGAGCTATGCAATTGCCCATTTATGAAATTAATTCCTTAGCATAGCCTTTTGTGCTACTTCATAGCTCAGAAAGAGCCATGGAAATTGAAACCTTTCTAGCTAAACAAGGCATGTGAAGAGGATCATTGCAGTGAAGCTGTCCTGATGTGTTTCCTCAGGACTCTCTGAAGCACCCTACAGTGAGGGACTTCTTGAACAGCCAGCTGGGTGCTGAAGGCTTGACTGCTGAACACATCATCAACTTTCTGCACAACGAGTCCCCCGGGAGCCGGGAGCGGGGAATGGCCAGTTTTGACTGGCGGAATATCTTCAGTGTCGCAGACCAAGCTCTGCGTCTGCTCAGCCAGTATCTGCAGGTAAGGTCAGCCCTCCCACTGCTGGGAATGCTTGTAGAGAATTTCTTAAAGCATGGTAGGGAATTCCTGGGGTCTGTGGCAACAGCCAAGAAAGTTAAAATCATAAGACTTTTTAATTTGTTTCCAATTTAATCTCAGTACTAAAAGCATATTTTTAAAATAACACAGCAGTAGAGGGACATGAATATTTATTACGAATAAAACTTCAATTTGGTCCTCAAATGCTATAGGCAAAACGTTGGTTGAATGAACTAACGCTTTTGGATGGATGCCAAAAGGCAGGAAGTAAATACAAAACCTCAAGGAATTTTAAGGGGTTTTTTTGTTTGTTTGTTTTTGGTTTTTTTTGTAAGTACTAATAATTCACAGATCATTAGTTTTAGCAAGGCCAGGATCAGAGACCCTAATAGATCTTTGGTAAGTCCTTTTCAGGCTTTTAAACACCTGATCAAAATTCCATTGAAACCAATGAGAGGGTTTCTGCTTGTTCTGCAGCCACTTCCGACAAGATGTACGTGTCTCTTCCTTGGAATCTGCACCCCCCTTCTTTAGGGTGCTGTGTTTTTAGTGGGGCTGTCTGAGGCTTTTTGAGAGCTATAGTGCAGAAAGTAAGATGAAGTTTCATTATGTAAATGAAAAATGCTAAAAAATGTAGATTAAAATATCAGTCAAGCCACTGTAAAAATATTTTGGAATATACTTCAAGTAAGAGGTTTCACTGATATGGACAATCTAATTTACTGATGAGTTCATCAGACTCAATCTGAGCCCAGTGAAAAGAATGTTATATGTTTTTAGAGTGTTAGGCAAACAGCTGCATCCATTCCTTCCTAGAGCTGGGTGACAGTAGGAGGTATTTTGTTTGCTTTTTTCTTTCTAACCCGGCATATTTCTGACTGCAGGTAAAGATGTGTTTGGAACTGGAACTCAGATTGGGTGGATTGCTTCTAAGTTAGATAAATCAAATGCCAACTTTTCTTTGTACACTTATGAGCTCTGGCAAAACTAGTGGACCCTGCAATGTTGCAGATAAACTCTGAGAGTTCAGAAAGCTATTGCTGTTGCCAGTAATATTAATACTTGGGCACTCAACACTTAGCATATGCCATATGAGGGTCATGGCCTTCATAAAAGGGGATTACATTTTACAAGCATCTCTGAGAGAAAAGTAAATAGTTATTATTTAACCATTAAATAAGCTGAACCTCAAGCTCAGAGAGGAAATTGATAATAGTAGGCAGCAGGACCAAGTTTAGCTCTCCTAATTACAATCCAATTCAGTCTAAAAGACCACTCATCCCCTGCAAGAAGGTAGGAACTGAGAATTTATCAGCTTTCCTATAGCTATTACTAGAGGGAACAGTACAGCTTTTGCACAAAGATCTACTGATTCTTCTGATTATCTTTTTGCATTGTGTTAGCAGAATTACTTCTTACTCAAACTGAGAGAAATACACTGCTTGCAGCAGGCCAGTACCAGAACATCCCACAATACTAGGGCAGTTACTGTACCTGGTAAAAGATCTTTGTGTTCTCAAGTTCTTTGTAATGAGCTAGTTCTTCTAAGTCTGCTGTTTACACCGAGTTGTTCCCTTTGAGAATGTTTTCACACTGTGCCGAGCACAATGGGAACAAATAGTTCCCTTTCAGGGACACCCTACTCCTTACCATGCTATGCAATGAGGAGAGATGTGCTGCCAGGAACTATCTTGGGAGACTCCAGATCCCTGCTGCAAGCTGTGGTGCATCTGAGAATCCCACAAATTATGCAGTGGCTGCTCATCCTCACCACCCCAAGAATTTCCTGTTCTTCCCTTTCATTACCTTAGGCCATAGAGCAGCTAAAGTGTTTTATGAAAGCTTCCTACTCACCTCTTTATGTTTATTATTTGCTGGTTTTATCATCCAAACCCGTTCTCAGTATTTTAGTTTTGGTTTTTTCCATCTTCTTTGGACCATTTTAAATTGTTAAATAA
Source organism: Merops nubicus (assembly GCF_000691845.1). Classification (NCBI taxonomy): domain Eukaryota; kingdom Metazoa; phylum Chordata; class Aves; order Coraciiformes; family Meropidae; genus Merops; species Merops nubicus. The sequence continues at coordinate 8,436 of NW_008629322.1, forward strand.
TATGTGGGAGAAGATCTGAAATAAATTTTCCCAAGGGGTTGATGAATGGATTTTGATATAGTGAGATTTATGAAGGCACAAGCTGTGCTGCAATTCACCGGGAAAAAAAAAAAAAAAAAGCCTAAGTGTAGCATACAGCCTTTGTTTCAAACACAATTAATGTTAAGAAAAACTAGCTTTTGGCTGGTAGATTACAATATAAAATCTCTTTTCACTCTCACATTGTATGAATTATTGCAACACTGGTGCCTTAGTCTATGTTCTTATGCAAGCTTTGGTTTCGTTCTACTTCCTTGACTGGACCTCTGGGTAAGAGCCTATACTACTCCTCAGCCTGGTCCAGACACTGTCTATTCTGCAGTGAAAAATCTAGATAAGATCAGTTGCTTGTCAGTACTTTTCCAGTGGGAAAGTCATTCCCACAGATTCCCCTGGAGAACTGCAGTTCTTCTGCAGCTGTAAGAAGTACCTTGAAAATAATTCCTCACAACAAAGATACAGCAAATACTCTTCCAGACACTGCAGAAACACAGTCCCACAGCAGGACTTTGCTGTGGAAACACTGACACTTTGGCAAGAACTAAACTGAGTTCCAATACTCAGTTAACTACGTGGGATAAGTGTATCCTCCCAAAACTAATACAACCTAAGCCATCAGTCTAATTTGATTTCTTTTCTGGCATGCAAACCTGAAAGTTTTCTGTCTTACTATGCCTTCTGATACGAAATTCAATGTAGTTTAATTTTGTAAAGCAAACTAGGAAAATGAACATTTGCAAAACACCAGGAAGAATGAAGCTACTAATAAAGTTAACAATTTAAACACTGTCTTGTTTTGATGACAGTTGAGAAAATATTTTCATACAAATCCCATTAAACTGGGATACTTCATGGTTTAAAGGAACAGAGCATGATTTATCACAGGGAAAGGCTAAATAAAGGAGTCTTTAAGATGTCTGCTCATCAAATAACAAGTTGCTCATATGAGCACTTTGATGTAGAGTAATTTTTGTTTGTTAACCTGCAAGAGATGATCAAGAAGATAAGATCAAACAAGTTAGCCTCCTGGAATTTTATGAAGCAAGGTAATTTAGGAGGTATCTTCCCGGTCCACAAGGAGGTTAAATACTTCTGCTCTCTGATAATTTCTTGCCAATTCTTGAAGGTTGGATGCTAAATATACCAATGTGTCTATAATTTTACAGATAACTAATGATAGAGTTTGTAGTGTTCACAGTCTTCTTGTCTTACAGTGCCTGCTAGGAAGGAGTTAAATGGGGGGGTGGGGGTGGGTATAGAAGGCAGATTTTGATGACTTGGCGTCTTATATATGGAATGATAATAATACATTTCAATCATACAATCATGACAAAGCCTAAGAAAGACGACGGTTCGCTGTGAAGGGTAAGCTACATTTTATTATTGCAATAGCCAAAGCATGTTAACTTGAGCCAGCAGGTGGATCACATGTCAAAATTCAGTAGGAACACAATATTATCAGTAAGATCAATTGACTAGTTGACTGGCATTAAATAGGAATAAATGCCTAAATACCTGAAAGACCTTAAGATTCGAATTTATGCTCTGACTTTCCCATCACTTCACTTGATAAAGTGCTTTTCAACTGAAGTCCATGGTTAATGTGCTTTTCTTATGGATCAGTCATCCTTTAGCTCCCTGGTGTTCACTCAGGCACTTCCTGGGCTGAAAAAAATGTCCCAAAACTTGAAAAAGAATAATGCTTTGATTCAATTGGACTGCTAAAAAGCTCTCATGGCCAGATTTATTATGTAGCTGAATTAATTTTGTCTCCTGGAGGCAGACTCTGGTGACAGTTCCTGATACTGAGACCTTATCTGGGCTTTAACCCTTCCAATTCAGATGATTGCCTTTTTGAGGGAACCTTCCAAGTACAGTCCAAGTGGCAGAGTTTCCATGGCTGGATCACTGCAGTGACTTAATATATTTTTTAAAAGTTTCTTACTCTATCTTATTAGTAAACATGGCACCCTAGGCTTTCATTGAACCTAGTACTAGCTGTATGTTTTGTACAGGTACATCTAAATTTGCCCTGTTATACTTAAATTACAACAGCAGCTCCTGTTTTATTGGCCACTCTTGCTTGATTTCTTATCTGTCAGCGAAGAAACTTCTTGAGCTTGGAGGAGGTGATCCTCAAATACAAGGGATCAGTTGCTGTTGAAATTATTCCATCCAGTCACAGTGACCACACCAATGCTAAATCCGAGGTTTACATTTCCTTTTAGTAAGAATGATGTTTCTGAGCTTGTCTTGATAATGCTGTGGTTTTTTAATTTGTCATAAGAATTAGACAAAGAATGGAGAAGCTTTCAGGAAGGAGGAGAGAGTCAACTTTTAATAATTTCAGTATAAGCTTTTAAAGCTGAAAATAGCAACTACTTCAGATGAACCTAGCTCTCTTCTGTTTTCAACCACTGATTTCTACTTTAATGTATACCTCTTACTAGTTTAATCCCATGTAATTTTTCTCTTTATGATTAATTGCAGTGCTTGACCTTGGATAAATTTGAGGGTTATCTTGATGAAACTCAGCTAACTAATCAAGCCCTTCATCTGCTGGAGGAAAACAAATTCTGGGCTGGTGTGGTTTTTACAGACATAGAGCCTACGGCCAGCAGTCTTCCACCACATGTGAAATACAAGATCCGGATGGACATAGATGCAGTGGAGAAAACAAACAAAATCAAAGACAGGTAAGTGATGGCTCTTCCTCAGTTCTTGCCTTCCATGCCATAATGTGAGAGACATAAGGACATCAGAACTTTCATTGGACACATGTATGAAATCCAACTGTTTTCACCAATAGTTAATATGGAGTGCAGTGCAGGATCCATCTCTAGTTACTGGATACTGACACAAGTGGTGTCACTCTTGTTGACAGGCCAGGCAGTGGGTAGGTGCAAATGGAAAGACTGTGCTCAGAATCTGGTCAGTAACTTGCTTAAGTTTTCAGTTGGTTCCATCACTGGGAGAGCCAGCCAAGGAAGTCCTATGTGGATTGTGACCTGGCTCTCCTCTCCATGAACAGCAGAACTTCTCTGCTGTTCCTCCTCAAGTCCCCCTCAAATAGCAGAAATAATTTCTCAGGATTGTCTGCACGGAGGAGTATAACGGTGTCACAAACCGGTACCGCAAGATTCCCAAACCCCGCCAAAGAGGCCCAGTATTATAGGCTGCAAAAGCCAGGAATGAGGACTCACTTCTCACAAATGGTGTCTGGTAGTTGCAACACAGCTGTTCCAGTTTAATATCCAAGGACACTGTATTTCAAATACAGTTATTTCTATTTTAGAACAGTTATGCTGCTATGTGATTAATTTATGTACATTTTTGGCCTAAATTGCTGTTCTGTGTCAGTATAGAGAAAATTACAGGAAACAAAAGAAACTTCCAGGTCATAGACTTTCTCAAGCAATATGCTTTGACAGACCAAACTCTAGAAAAGGTGACTCCAGGCAGTGCCCCTACAATTTCAGTAGCTAAGACTTTATTTCCCCCCTGTCCTGCCCCTAAAGCCATCGTTTTTTTACCCATATGATTTCCATGTGAATTTTCTTTTGAGGTACTGGGATCCTGGTCCAAGAGCTGATCCTGTGGATGATTTACGTTATATCTGGGGAGGCTTTGCATATCTTCAAGACATGATTGAGCATGGGATTATAAAGACCCAGACCAACACTGAAGTTCCATTAGGAATTTATCTGCAACAAATGCCATATCCATGTTTTGTGGATGATGTGTGAGTAAAAGCAGTCTGTCTTAATTCTAGTGGATACTTGGATTGCTAGGTGCTTTAAGACTCTCAGGCATCAGTTCTAACCCTAGTCCTAAGGTATATATGCAAGAGCAATAACTGAATTAATTTCTTTTCCTTATCCTGTCATAAACCAGACTCCAGAAGCCACATTTGCCAAGCTTCTACCCCTAATCCCAGTCCTGGCCTTTTTTGCACCCAAGCAACCAGTTTCCAGATCTAAAATGAACACAGAACACTGCCTCCTTAAAAGCAGCAATTTTCTTCCAGTTTTGCAAATCACACAAAATAAAAATTTAAAAAAAAAATAAAATCTGAGGCTTTTTTGCCTTACTTTTCCAGGCAATAATAATAACCTAACCTAAGCCTTCACATTGATTACAACCGAAAATCCGTTATCAGCAGGACTCCCCAACTATAACACATTGATCCTTAACAATGTTAGCTCTAGAACTGCCCCTGTGATTACACAGAACCCAGCAAAATGTGATATTTTAAAAAGTTTTAACTAAGCCTTGTGCTATAGCATATGACCACTGTCTGTAGCAAAACTGAACACAAAGCACTGACCCATGTTAGAACAAACACTGCATCCTTCAGTTAACTGTGCTGAATCCACTGAAGTGTAGTAAGCTTCTTTTCTCTAATTACATCCCTAAACCTCAACTTTATATCCAAAGAATCATTTCCTAAAGACAAATTGAACAGAAAATGCTCGTCCCAATGGAACTGGTACCTCTCTTGCTACTTCTGCAAGTCTTGAAGAATCAAACACCACCCAGTCTCTTCAAGGGTATTACCAAACCCTAGCCTAACCCTAGACTCAACCATATCTAGATATACCAATACATAAAGCTGTAGTTTTGGGCTCTTGAAGACACCTACGGGTCTTGTGGAATCCCAACACAATTTAGGCTTTTGAAGCACTTTCTTTTCAAAATCCCAACCACATCCATAAACAGGATTCCATTTATAGCTACATGACTATTATCTGCAATCAAACTGGATATATGGCATTGTTTTCTGTTAACATCAGCCCTTTTCCTTCCCTTGTGGATGCTACAATTTTCAACAATAACCTGGTGTTCTCTAACCACCTTTTCCCCGTTCCTGTCTGTGGCTTTTGTGCAGATTGGCTATTTTGGCTTAAATCTTACATGAATCTAGCAAAGGATTCCAGGACTGTGGTTGCAGTTCATTACTGCAAGCACCAGGAGTTTCCTTCTCTGGTAAAGAGCAGAATAAAGAAGCTAGAGGATAAAGAAGTGGTTTGTTGCTCTGAAACAAAACAAAACGAAAAGGGGAAAAAAAGGAGCCTGTGCTCCTGGGTGTAGAGTTTTCATGGCTGCTTGGAGGGAGAGGGGCTGTGGATCCTGTGACCTCTGTTAGCACTGCCTGAACCAGCACACGTGCTCCAGATTTTGTGAAGTGATGCCTCTTCCCTGTTCTGCAACCTGTGCTACTACAATTGTCTTGATATGCATTTCATTCCAAAAAAAAAAAAAGAAAAAAAAAAAAAAGAAAGAAAGAAAAGCCATAGAAATCATTTCATAGTGGTGTGGGCGTGCACTGTGCAGGGCAGTGCTACCGCTCCAGACGGCGGCAGATTACAGACATTGCAACTGCAGTCTGAGCTGTCCTTCCCATCAGCCATAACCAACTATCTAACAAAACACCACCCTGGCAGGCCATCGGTTTAGTTCCTCCCCACTGAGAATACCACAGAGGCAGAAACCCCATCTGTGCAAAAGTTCTCTGAAGCCTGCAGCAGCCACACACAGTGCAGGGCTGATATCCAAACCTAGTAATGGTCTCTGCAGAGAGCCTGCTTGAGTGGACCAAGCTCAGCCTCATGGTAAACATGTGAGTTGTGCTATGCACAGCCTGGTGCTAGTTTATATGTGTCCAACAACAGGCAAAACCCAGAGTATTCCAGGTCACTCTACAAAACCATTGCTCTTCAGGAATTTTTGGTGCAAAAACGAAGGCTTTCATTTGTTGTGATAATGGAGTATCTTTGATAGCACATGGCAAAAATGTTGTTCTGTAAGGCTCGGATTTAGGAAGTTGAAGGCTTTTTGTTCCTCCTTGGTTTTAGCACTCTGATCTTCAAGGAATCAAGTCCGTTTGGTTTTCAGGGTAGTTTCATTGATAAATTGGAATCCTAAATTCAGAGAAAAGTGTTCTCAACTTTCTCACCCCAAAAATGTCTTTCTCACCCTGACAGCACACTTGGGGCAGTGCTTCACCAAAGAGCATCCGGCAGGACTGAGCAGTCATAGAGTCTAGGGGGAGGGTGGGAGAAAGGGAGCAGCACCTTCATCACAGCATATGAAGGGCCACCCACAGCAGCCAGTCCCACCACCAGCATTTTTGAAGTGGTACTATGTGGGACAGTCCCAATGCATTCCCCACGTCATTGTTTGTATGAATTTCAGCATCCTTGCTGGCAGCATCTGATGCTTTTAATGCTTCATTTGTTTACTTCTTTTGCCAGTGAATTCTGGAAGCATAAAAGGACAGTGACACTCCCAAACTGTTAAAATTATCATGTCTTAAAATATTCTTTGTACATGCTAGTAAAAGCATTATGGCATTTTACTGTGAAGAGAGATGTATTTTCATGAGCCATCACGTGTCTCATAGCCTTCAGTAACCCTTAAAACCTCTTTGTAAAATAGAAATAATATTCTTCTGTCTTGTGGGAGTTCAGCAACCATTACTTCATTAATATTTAGGTTGCTTGTGAAGTTCACTAGCAATGTGTTATTGAAGTTTAGACTGAGAATTCCCAGTCTCATGTTTAATAAATGCATTCTTCCCCACTCCTTTTCATTTTTGTTCTTGCTTTTCATCTCAATATTTCTCTGTTTTACTTGAATTTAATTAATTTCTACCACCTTGCTTTGGTAGCTTCATGATCACCTTAAACCGCGCTTTTCCCATCTTCATGGTGCTAGCCTGGGTCTATTCAGTTTCTATGACTGTGAAGAGCATAGTGCTGGAGAAGGAAATGCGTCTGAAAGAGGCTATGAAGAACAGGGGTATAACTAATGGGGTGATTTGGTGCACTTGGTTCCTGGACAGCTTCTTCATGATGGCTGTGAGCACGTTGCTCCTCACAGCGCTGATCACGGTAAGGATTGCCACTCTCAGACACGCTGCTGATCACGTTTGCTGTTGAGGAAGAATAGTAGCCATTCACAGGGAGATGTTCTGATTGCAGCACCTAGCAGGCACATTCTTCTAAGCAGACTTTGTGACAGCATCACCACTTGGCAGAGACAGAAAAATAAATTCACCAGTAAGTTTTATTGTGAGTCGTCCCCACCCACACCCCCCTGAACAATACATCAAGCTGATTACTCTGTAGATTGTGTTTCCTGTAGACAGAGATTCACTTCCCAACAAATAATTGTTGCTTTAAACAGACGGGACCATAACATGAAGAATTTAAATCTTGTGATCCACCATATGTGATTCATTTATAGCATTTAATGCTTGCCTACTTAGAAATTATGCTGCAATTTCAATGGAAAAAAGGGACTGCAAGGACAGAATTTTCAGGACAGCCTGAAAAGAAAGGGAAAAAAAACCCAGCCCACAACATATTCCTTCTGTAGCTCTGAATTGTTGCAATTTTTGTAACTTTTCAGGACGGTTTGGATGTTGCCTGTAAGGACTACCTCTTATCTTTGCTATCTGAGAACCCAGCTCCTCCTAGTTTCTCTGTGTAGTTATATAAATCCATAGTATTTTGGTAAGGAGAACTGCCATTAACATATTTTCTGATGTGGGGAACCAGTATTGGTATAAATGCACAGTTAGGGTTCAATCCACTCTACCTTATCAGCCTGCCCTGATGTGGTGTTCTAGTTCCTTGTAGTTCCATTACAGCTTGTCTGGATAGAGAAAGCTTACTTTATTTGCTGCACTGATTTAATTAAAAATCAGGAGGTAGTTAATACCAGAGAGGAATGTGCTTATACCTATAATTCTCTCCCTTTCCTGGATTTCACTGTGCCAGTGTGAGGCACCCTTGTAACTACATTCTTATGGGACATTGTAACACTATTGATAAAGAAATCAGTCTCAGAGACACAGTGGGATGTTGCAACAATGTTGAGACCTATTTATATCCTTATAGATCTATTTGAGCCTAATAAATAGGTCTCAAGATTGGTTTTTAGTAGTAATTTGATAATCAGCAGCAGTCCATGCTCTTCTTGAGAAGGGAATACTTAATCTGCTTTAAGGAATAAGGGTCAATTAAAGTTCACCCAGTGGGTTAGTAAGTACACAAGGATCTCTGAGAAACTGCACTTGGATTCCTCAGCTGTGATACACTTCTGAAGTTGGAATATCATTTAGATGCAGAAGCATTAGAATTTTCATGGGTGTTTTTTTTCTTGTTTGTGTGTTTGGTCTTTAAGATGTTTGGTCTTTGTCAGGCTTCCTTACATTGTCTTTTTTCTTTGTGTTGGGCAAGTGGACTAAGGATAAGAGATGAATGAAACTTCATTATAATAGTTCTAATACTTGTATTTAAAAAGTGTGAGTTTCCAAGCAGGCACGTCTTGCTTGTAATAATTTGCTTATTAAGACATGGCAGAATGTTTGTGTTTTCAGTCAGTTCCTGATCTTAATTTTTTCCTGATCTTAATTCAGTCATCAAATATGAATATGATCCCCACAGTCTGTTTTATTAGTGTGAAGTCACAATACAGGTAAAGGGATAAAATTAAATGAAGGATTTGTTATTGTAATGACCTCAGGTGTTGAAACATTACTGCCTGGGAGAGTTAGAAGTCATAATGGGTAAGAAAGGCTCTTTATTCCTCCTTACACATTACACGTCAATGCCACTTCTGACCTTTTCTGCTAGTTCAGGAAGTGGCAATACTTCTAAATTTTTTCTGTTTTCCTTTTGCTTACAGCGCGGACAAGTACTACACTATAGCAGCCCAGTTCTCCTCTTTCTATTCCTGCT
>NW_008629322.1:17252-19652 GCF_000691845.1 Merops nubicus
ACCATAATGCAGTGTTTCTTGTTCAGCACCTTCTTCTCCAAAGCAAATCTGGCAGCTGCCTGCAGTGGAGTCATCTACTTCACCTTGTACCTGCCCCACGTTGTCTGCTTTGTCTGGCAAGACCGCATGACTGTTAATCTGAAGATCCTAGCAGTAAGCCTTTTGCTGATTCTATGGCATATTTGGGTTCAAAATTTAGCTCCCCTTCGCATTGTGTATCTGTAAGAAACAAAGCGTCACACACCTCTCCCTCTCTGCTCTTTGGTTCAGAGAGGTAGACCTCTGAATCTCTTTCAAATAATTATAAACTGCAAATGGATAAGCCTCTATCAGGCCTAGTGACAAAGATATTTTCCCGGCTTTTAGAAAATTCAATAAAATTTATTTTTTTGAATGCTAGGAAATTAGCATAATGTTCAAAAAATTTTGAGTACTTCCTTATATGTCAAAGCAAATTTAACTTTGGGTATGTTTAATAACTACAAAGGCAATTCACAAAATGGGGACAGTTATCTTTCTCATGTGTTATAACTTAGTTAACAGGGTAATATCTAGGAATGAGAAGACATTCAGGTCCACATTCCTTCTTTACCTGAACATAGAGTTAGGATTTGAACCTTAGTGTCAAAGATCTGATAACTACCTTCCATCTAAGGAGTTGCAGGTGTTCTCCAAGCAGTGCTTGCTTGTTGGCCCTCTTCCATTATAGGTAAGATATTTAACAATTCAGTGGAGCTGGAAACTTCTTGCTGTTTTTTGGAATGGAACTGTGAACTTACAAAGTTTTCAGACTGATTTTCTGTTGCCCAGTGAGTCAGGAGACGGAGTGGAGGTTTGAGTCCAGTCTCCCCATCTTTGCTAAGCATTCTAACAATGTGAGTAAAAGAGAAATACTGTCTTCTCCTCTGGCACTAGGAGGTCTAATGAAAATGGAAGGAGAAAACAGAACACTTTGAAAGCTATAAGTAAGCATAAAAACATCTATGAATCAGCTTTCTCAGCTGATGTACTATACTGTTGCAGTATATACCATATTTAGTTCTACCAATTAAGGCAATAAAGTGCAAAACTTGATCCTGTCATTAAGTCAGGAAATGAGTAAGGCTGGCCTCTGACAAGTTCTGATTTGGGAAGAAGTCTTGAGACTAGCACACAGGCACATAAAGACAACTCTCACCCTAAAGTGAAGGAGGAGGCATCTGTGTAAGAAAGAATATTTGCTGACCAAAAGCCATGAATATTTTTCTCTACTCCTGATTCTTTTGGTCTTACATTTGTTGTTCAAAGATTAGTCTCTGAATAAGAGCTTGTTACAAAGCATGACTACAGGCAGGTTGTGCATGTGTAGGGATCGTGAAGACAAAAAAAAAAAAAAAAAAAAAAAAAAAGACAAGAAAAGTAATTGAATAATGAATGTATTGCTGAAAACCAAATGTTATTTATTTAGGACACCATGATAATGCCTCACTAAGAGCTGCTGTTAGGATCTAAATTCTCCCCTCATTTTCCTAAGGTCTGGCATTTCTGGCTGAACTACTTATCCTATGAAACAGGACTGCAACACTCCTTGCTCTGTTTTTGCACTGCAACATTGAAGAGGGTGTTTGGATACTATTCTGGTTTATTAACTTGCTGTGTGAGAGCCAGGTCACAGACACACCAGGGGAGGGGATGGTTGTGGTTTTTCTTATCATGAGCATCTGATCTACTCTCTGTTTTCTTACTCATAGTGGCCCTGCCCCATACTCAGGAAACATTTTGTTTCTCCAAGATAGGTAAAGGTGTACACAGAAAACTTCTAGATGCATCTGTAGTATTTTCTGAACAGAGACACTAATGGAAATAAGCAAGCCGTGGAGATTGCCTAGTAGCTAAAGAAAGTACAGCCAAGATTGAATTTAGTCTATTACAGCTAAATACAATTTAGAATTGTTGCCATTCAGAGAAACAAACATCCAAATCCAAAATAAAAAGTAAGACAAATTTTCCCTGATCATTTGTTAGGTGTTACTGAGTTTCGAAGTCCATTTCCTAAAGGTTGTCTTTTTTTTGTGTGTTTTATTTACAAAATGTCCTTCTGTCTGAGTTGAGTGTCTTTTTTTTTTCCTTATTTCAGAGTTTGCTTTCTCAAGTAGCTTTTGGTTTTGGTACAGAATACTTGTCACGCTATGAAGAGCAAGGTCTTGGCCTACAGTGGGGTAACATCAGAACGAGTCCCTTGGAAGGAGATGAATATAGTTTCCTTTTTTCCATTAAAATGATGCTTTTTGATGCCTTCCTCTATGGAATACTTTCCTGGTATCTTGATAATGTTTTGCCAGGTAAGCCAATTTCTAATTAATACAAAGTAGTGGCTGTTGTTGTAAACTGTTAGTATGATCAGTCTCTGGCAGGGAAAGA
>NW_008629322.1:19683-24432 GCF_000691845.1 Merops nubicus
AAGAGTGTTTGATGTTGTTAGACCATGAGTCATACCCAGTATAGCACCACTGGTTTATTAAGAGTTTCTACTTTTCTTTCTTTCCTCTCCCATTATCCTATTTTGGTCCTGAAAAGAATGAAGAAAGGAGGAGGAGGATGCAATTTCTGCTGCTATTTTAAAGTTTAAATAGAAAATAAATATATATATAAAAAAAAATCATCTGTTAAAAGCCAATTTATGTACATATTTTTCTTTTGGGAAGTGTCAACCATTTCTAGTGATAATTTTTGAAAATTTTGAAAATAACAGTTCTAGTTCACATATATACTATGGCCACATTAAGCCAACATTTCTGTAAATGATGGTACTATTTCCTGAGATGTATACTGTCTCCTAGGCAGCTGTGAAACTTCTGTGGATTTATTTTATTTTTGAATGGGAATCCCAGTTCTAGTGTAAGTTCACAGAAGGATTTTCTCTTTTATCAATTTTGGAACTTTCTTTGTGAGAAAATAATTTGACCATGTAGTTTAAATGGTTATCTTACTTATTGAATATTGTCACAATACAATAAATGTTGACTATCGTGCTCTACGAGCAAGTGAGCTTTGTTCTCATTAGTTTATTACTTCCACATATGAACTTCAGTTCCAGAATGTGGGACTTGGCTATCTTTTTAAAAGATGGCTATCTTTTTAAAAGAATTTTTTCTTCTTGATTGAGAAATACTCAGAATTTGAGATGTTGCAGATTTTCTAGCTATGAAGGAAAATGAATGCTGGATAAGATAAGATGGTGGTTGTTTGCATACATCCCTTATGAGAGTTAATCCATATCAAGAAAAGATAAAGGTTTGTTAAATGGTTTTAGAGGTGTCTGAGGATATTTTGCTTCAAAATTAAAATATTACCTTATGTCTCTCTTTTTTTTTTGTTTCATGCCAAAATGAGCTATGCTACACCAAATGAATGCCTCTTCAGTTTTTAAGAAATGTATCATCACAAAGAAGGTTAATGCAATTTTAACATACTTAATTTCTAAAGCTGATTTGCAGAAACTTTCCTAATAGTTCCCCTGTGGAAAAGCCCGTATTGCAAGTCTGTTTATTTAAAAAAGAATGGACAACACACTATTTCCCTGAACACAGCAAGAACTAAACAACGGGAGTTACTTTGCTCATAGGTCCAAGTTGGTTTTTTTTCAGCCGGCGCTTTACACAAAAGTAGTGCCTCTCAGGAGTTCTATTCATTAGCTTCAGTTCCTTCCAATATTTGCCCTGAGTGTTTCTTTGGGTTTCTGCTTCTCTATTTATGTGGAATTCTCATAGCATTTCTCTGTCACACGTGCAGACCTACCAAATCAATGCTGTAGTATCTGAGCTTACTATATGATAGAATATCTTTGAATCATATGGTTCAGCTCCTACTCAAGTTTTCTCTGTAGCCAGCTACCCATTGGCACGCTTGTCCTTTGTCTATTTGAGCATTCTGCTCCATAATGATGTTTACTTGGGTTTTACATTCAGCCTGAAAGACAAGTAGTTGTTATAGCCACCACCTTCAAAGGGGTATATTCCAGTCCATAACAAGTGCACAGCAGACTACTTACGGATGCAGACAGAGCATATGTGTTCATTTATGGAAGTAGAAGTAGTTGCCTGAAATACAGGATATTTTTAAGTCAGAAATAAGATGGCACTTTCATGTACAGTGGTTTCCAATATGGGAAAAACTGACCTTCTTTCAGTGAGCATCATAAATTCACTTTTATTATTTTGAATAAGTAGCACTAGGCCAATAATATATGGGCTCACAAGGGTGTAAATTTTAAACATAGCAGTTCAAATTTCTGCATTCTATAAATCAATATGATCCAGGAAAGCAGTGTTGACTTGAACTAACTCTGATCTGGCTTGACAAGAACTGATAATGTTATTGCACTTTCTCTTTTCAAAGCAGAATTAACCTGTGACCAAAAAAGCCCATTTCTGCTTAAGTAAAGGCTTACTCTGTTGTCACGTTTCCTGCAAGCCTGTGTGCTGAAACAACAGCCAAGTCTCTTTTCTCATTGCCAGTTGTGAATTCAGGGCCAGGTTAATAAATTGAAGTGTAATAAGCTTTTCACTCATGTCAGCCCTCAAGTGTTAAGTGGACCGTAAAAGAAAATCCCTGAGTGAGGCTGGGATCCCATCTTAAGTAGTCACAGTGTTCCTTGACAACTGCTGCCTGCTTGGTGAGGATTCAAATTGTCCCCATGTTGCTTCATTCTGTAATTAAACCACATTCTACTTAAGAAAAAGTAAGACAAATCAGAACAGATATGTTCTGAATATTTTACACATATCCAAAAGGAAAAAAAAAAAAAGTGCAAACAAAATCTATTCTGTCAGGTACTTGATGGGTGGTCTGACCTTCTGATAAGCAATACTAGGAGTTTAAGTGTTTATAATTATAGCTCAGACTATGCCCAGATGAATTTGTGTCTACTGAGGAATGTGTTTATGAAGTGCACTTCACCTACTTATTTTTATTTTAGGGGACTATGGGCTACCACAGCCTTGGTACTTCCCTGTGCAGGAATCCTACTGGCTTGGCTCTAGAAACCCAAAATCTGAGAAAACAGCAACTGTTTATGGTGAGTTCTTTTAAAACTTTGGTGTTTAGAAATAACTTTAAAACCACTGATCTGCTTAGAGGTGACTATGTAACATTTCCACTACCTGAGCTGCTGCAAAGATTAAACATGGTCATACACTGAGAATCTCAGCAGGTGCCTTTGAATTTGGAATGGCCTGCTATTATTAGAGTTATTAGAGGTGAGTCATTCTTCCATCTGAGGCTTTAACGCATGGGCTGACAAGCAACATCAAACCCCCACTCTACAACCAACACCTTTTGAGACATTCAAGGAGTTCTTATTGCTCAACACAGCATTTGTGAAATGAGCCAAAATTAAATACAATATTGTTATTTATGCTGAGGCACCCCTAGCTTTCTAAACATGTTCCTTCTCTATCTAGTCTGACACTAATTTAAGTCCATTTACTTTATGTTTGAGCAAGATCAAAATTTATGCCATCCTTGGACCAACCTGAATGAGTGCAAAAGTCTTGCTCTTGTCAATTTTTTTTCCATGCATTGATACTGGAGTAGTTAAGAACAACATGTGGGTGATTGTATTTAAATAGGAATTAATGCAGAATGATGATTAATGTCTGGAGTAGAGGCTTGCTGAAGGGGTTATTTTGAAATCCGTCCTAAATTTACAAGGTAACAGTGAAACCGATCAAAATGTCAGATGAAGACTTTTCTTCAGTCTTCTCGTTACCATTCATCAACTCAGACTGCTGACAAGGCAGTCTCATCTCAGGGTGATACCTATAAATGAGAAGTGAGTTAATTCTCTCTGTGAATGTGCAGATAATACATTCATTGCTCACATGTTTTGATCAGAAAAGAGGAGGTTATAAGGTTGCTTTTAATGAGGCTTTGCCTTCTGGTGCATCCTGAAGGAATGAACAGGTTTTCCTTTAGACCTGCTGTGAGGTTATTCAGGATCGTAGAGACTTGTCTACATAATATGGAGTTTGTTACCTGCTTCAGCTCTGCAAATGCTGCCCATTAGATTAGAATTTGACTGTCGAAGAAAGAGGAGGAAAGAGCCAAAGGAGAATGTGGAGCATGTTTATAGATGAATGGAAAATTTCCAAGGATCCAGATAAGATGTCAGTCACTACATCTCATTGGCTTTCTATGGAATTTGGGCACATGCTATTCCAGAGCTCCTTTGAATATAGAATCATAGAATCATAGGGGTGGGAAGGGACCTCGAAAGATCATCCAGTCCACCCCCCCTGCCAGAGCAGGGTCACCTAGAGTACATCACACAGGAAGGCGTCCAGGCGGGGTTTGAATGACTCCAGTGAAGGAGACTCCACAACCTCGCTGGGCAGCCTGTTCCAGTGCTCTGTCACCCTCACAGTAAAAAAATTTTTCCTGATATTTACCTTGAACCTCCTATGCTCCAATTTGCACCCATTACCCCTTGTCCTATCACAGGTCAACACTGAAAAAAGCTTAATTCCATCTTCCTGACACTCACCCCTTACATATTTGTAAACATTGATGAGGTCACCCCTCAGTCTCCTTCTCTCCAGGCTCAAGAGACCCAGCTCCCTCAGCCTTTCCTCCTAAGGGAGATGCTCCACTCCCTTAATCATCTTTGTAGCCCTACGCTGGACTCTCTCCAGCAGCTCCCTGTCCTTCTTGAACTGAGGGGCCCAGAACTGTACACAATATTCCAGATGCGGCCTCACCAATGCAGAATAGAGGGGGAGGAGAACTTGGAGCACAGTTACTTAAAGGATCATATGACTTTCTATTTATGTAGTTTAAGCTTAAATATAGTGGAACTGAAATCCATTTTCTGCTTATCTTAATACCTTATAAGGTATTCTGTGTGTTCTTTAACATATTTCCAATACAACGTGGACTCATGATTTCTTAGTACCCAAACTAAAGACTGTGAGGAGGGTTGGAAGCCTCAAAATACTAATATGCTCAGGTAGGTCACAAAAGTTTATGACTATTACTTTATTGTCAGGGTTTTTTTAATAATTATTTTACGCAGGTTTAGTGGCAGGGGTCTGACAGAGACTTAATACTGGTTAATGACTTATGTTAACAGCCTGAGTGACAGGACAGAGGACATCATGATCAAGTTTGTGGAAAACAACAAACTGGAGGGAACAGTGGAGTACAGAGCGGT
>NW_008629322.1:24463-67357 GCF_000691845.1 Merops nubicus
GAGGGACCTCAACAGGCTGGAGAAAATGGCTTTATGTGAACCTTACAGAGTTCAGCAAAAGTAAATGCATAATACTGTCTCTGGGATGGAATAGCTCCACAGGATAATACAGACTGGCCACCACCTGGATGGCAGGCAGTTTTGTAGAAAAGGTCTCGTTGTCAACATGTTGAACATAAGCCATCAAGCATGCCTCAGTAGTCAAGAAGACCAGATGCATCCTAAACTTCATTAGCAAGAGTATAGATAGCCATCAGTGCAAGCAAAGTAATTATTCCTTCTTAGTCAGCACTTGGGAGACTTCATCCGGAGTACTACGTTGTCCAGTTTGGGGTTCCTCACTAAAAGGAAGACATAGAGTTACTGAAGGGAGCTCGGTAAAAAGCCACCAAGTTGATTAGGAGATGGAGCATGTAACAAATGAGGAGATGCTGAAAAGAGTTGGGCCTGCTCAGCCTTAAAAGAGAAAGCTAAGGTAGATGTGACTAGTGGAAGCATGAGAGGCAGCTGATGTAAGCTGCAAAACAGGAATTCTGATCCAATATAAGAAAATAAAATACTGTAAGGGTAGATAGAACAGTGGAACAAGTTGTTTCAAAAGGTTGTGAAATCTCTTTTTGAGATAGTCACTGTGATCTGCATTTGCCCTGTTTCTCAAGGATTACACTGGAGAGCTTTGGAAGTCTTTTCTGATCTAAATTATTTCATTATTATCTCAGCTAGCCTGAGCGTGCTGATATTTCTTTCATCCTCTCTAGAAAACATTGCCTGGGGTTTTCTCAAGCAGAGACAGTTGGAAAGGTCATTTCTGGCTACTTTCTATGTAGGAGGCATGTGATTCTTACCTATTTGAAGAACTAAGACTCTTCAGTGCCTCAGTTTACATGAACTACTGTAGAATTTTCCCCACTCCTATCTTCCATCCAAGTGTGATACTAAGCATTTCCTTCAGTTATTGTAATTGGTTAATGTGTTGGGAAGAAAACAGGATAAGAATATGTCAGGTGAGGTAAATGCACAGCTGAAAATGAAGCTGAACTGGCAAATTACCTTGTTACTTCCGAAACTGACTTCTATCAGTGCACTTTTATATCCCCTGCTTTGCCATTTAGGTGACATGATGAACTTGTTCACATTGCTATTTGTGCCCCAGGTAATTTTATACAGTTTTATGGGCTAAAACGTCTTAGAGCAAAAGGTTATGGTGAAATTTCACGATAAAATTAAGTCCTAGGCCACCTGATAAATTATACTTGTGCTAGTTGCACTCTAGGCTGCCAGCTTGAATTTGTGCCAGGTAAAGAGTTCATCCAGGGGCTCCCTTTTCTTACATCACTGTTCTTCCTGCCTTAAAGGCTGTCCCCATTAGTGATTTTATGTCTCTGTTTTCTTTCATGGCGGCAGGTCTAAGACCAAATCAGAAAGCCAGAAATTCTTGTATAAAAGTTAACACCAGCTGATTCATTCCAGCCTAGAACTGGTCTCTTAATATATGTAGCAGTTTGCTTTTCCTTTAACCTTTTCGTTTTCTTTTTCTTCCTCTCACTCACAGTAAGTCTGGGAAGTGTTTGTATGGCCTTTCTCTATATGTGGTGAAGAATTTGGTCTAGCGCTGCATGGACAAAATATAAACCATGTACCTAATATTAGTCAGAATCTTCCTCTTTGAGTCTATAATTGCAAAATTGTCAATCGTTGTCCTTAAATGTCTGTTCCTGACATGTGAAGCAGGTTTAAAACTAGATGGCTTAGAGTGCTGTGTTCCTAACCTGAGTGTTAACTGATGATTAATGCTCCTGGAAAGCCCAGGCTTAGGACTACCCTCGCTTCCTCATAGCCCCTCTAGAGATAAGGAGAAAAAAAGTTTTATTAATTGTTGGCTACTTTTGGTTTTTTTATAGAAAAAAGTCCAGAGTCAGAAGGCTGTGTGGATCAGAAGGCCACGGAAGGGGAGAAAAATGAAAGCAGAACAAAGAAATCTGAAGAACCTGAAAAGCCAGAAGAAAAGAGTGACAACCAGAGGGAGAAGGATGGTAAAAACAAACAATGTAAACACAAACGAGAAAAAGAAACCGGCGAGCAGGGGAAGCCTAAGACAGATGTCCAGGACAAAGATGAAATTAATAGTAAGGAGAGAGAGCAACCTGAGTAATTCTGAGATACTCTACTCATTGTACTTCATAATAAACTAGATGTAGGAATGATTGGAGTCAAGCTACAAGAGCCAAGCAGGCTACAAAGGGTGGCATATAACTGCCAGAGCTAAGCTCAAAGAGGCACCGATTCTCCCAGCTGCCCTCTTACTGATTGCTCTACATTCACAACCCCTTAGAATGTGTTAGTCACCACACATAAGAGAGCTGCCTTCCAGAAGAGCTCTGTAGCTTGTTTTTTATTGTGCAAATGTGAGCTGTTTCTATGGCAAATTAGTATTCATGTTGAGGGAAGCCTCAGAGACCCATACATTGACTTCTTGGAATTAAACAGAAACATGACTTCAGTAACAATACTTATGCTGAGAGGAATGTTTTTTCTCCCAGCACTCCTTTTTTTTTTTTTTTTTTGTTGGGGGGAAGGGGTGCTGTCTTTAGTGTGTCTTACGTATGGCTTTTCCCTGTGTACAGAAAGACTGGTTTCAAATGCGTTTATCTGAAGTGCTCTGTATGTCTGTCTGCAGTCTTTTCTAGTGGCAATATCAGCCACCACCTAAAAATTCCTGAATGACCTCGTTGTTTTCAAGTTCCAGTGTCGTCTTTTGTGGGAAGCCAGAGGAGTTTTCTGCATGTGATGCTCAGAGGAATGCATGTGGATTCTGTAGCAAAAGTAACCGCTACAGGCACCTCTAAGCCCACTGAATGTCTTGAAAAGCTAGAGATAAAAGTGGGGTCAGCGGAGCTCCCTCACGTAGGCACTGAAAACATGCATTCAGAGTGAATGGAAACAGGACAGGACTTCAAAAGGAAAAAGACAGGCACAGGGCAAAGGTTACTGCAGCCAATCTTCTCCTAGTACTGCCTTATCTTTTTGGTGCTCTACTCGTCAGTTCCCAGGGTCCACCTGCTCCACGGCCACAGAGGAAGGGCTTTGCCTGTCACTGCACAAAAAAGTCTGCCTTCTCTTTCAGCAAGCCACACAGGAACTGGGAAATATGGAGAAGCCAAGAGCAGACCTGATATGGTTCAAGGACACGGTTTCTAAAATGGCTTCATACAGGAGCTAGTGCTTCATGTAAGAGTAACGAGGTGGGAAACACAGAGTAGCTCTAATGGCTTAAGTCTAGTGCAGTCCAATGCTAGCGCCGATTAGCAGAGCGGGGCAGACACACTGTATATCTGTCCTAATTTCTTGATATGTTTTAAGTAGTGTTTTCACCAGAATCCTATCCAGATCCTCCACAAATGCTGCCACCTCTGAAAAAAAGACCTAAATGACCCAAACTGGGTCCCAGTTTGGGAATAGGAACAGAATGGAGAAATATGAATCAAAAAAAAAAAAAAAAGGGAGCTCCATACTCCACCAGTGTCCTTCAGGTGGTGCAAAGCAGAGAGTGGGGGAGATCCTCAAAGAATTTGCCTCAGAACTTATCAGTACATCTTACAGGCAAATATGAATTGAGCTTGTGACACAGATAAAACCAGGGCTGACACCTCAATTGCCAACATATGTGTAACTATCTAGCCAATACAGGGATGTTTGTATTTTCCCACTAAGGAAACCTAGATTCCTTCACAAAGCAAAAGAAAAGTTTGTCATAAACACTATTTTCTCTAAAATTAGTAACTTTGTTTCAGCTGCTCTGTAGTACACACAGCCCTCTCATGTACAACATATTTGTGACTTTTTCCTGAGTATTGTTTATAATGACAGTCATACAAGCCACTGCTGGAGGTGGGGCTGGCTTCACGCAGATGGCATTGGCTGCTCTCCACACAGGCCTGCTGGGTAGCGAACAATTAAGTAAACTGCAGTTGCAAAACAAGCCTCCCTACAAAGCCTTAAGCGTTCTGTGTAAACAAAAGTGGACAGGGTCTTTAGTTTAAATTTCTCAACTCCCATAATTCACATTGCCGGAGGGCTTAATTTACTTCAAAGGAAGTTTGTTTTGTCTAGAAGCTGATGCAATAAAACATCCTGATGGTGCTATTTACAACAATGCATTTTTAATCTTGAGAGAAAGCCATTCCATGTAGTGATCATGTTAGGTACTGCCTAAGTCTTGAGCTGGCCTCAGCAAGGGGGTAAATTTCACCTACCATGATTAAAGGCAAATGTGGGGTTTTTTTAAAGCATCATGGTAAAAGAATGCACAGCTGGGCAGATTATTTGAATGGCAGATTTCAGCCTGGCTAGAAAGGCAACCTGCTGCTTGTTTAATGTAATCTCTCAGCCTATCTATGTAGCTACAGACAACAAGCCCAAATAATCTTCCTGCTACACAACAAAAACAGAAAGCATGTTAAGCTTTACCTGATGCAATGAGTTACCCCTCACAAACCATTACAGTTCTGGGCTCTGCGTCTCCTGTCATTGGTACGTGAGTGAATCTAAATTGTGCTGCAGCTGGAAGTTTTACTTCAGTTTGCTACTGGTGTGGCTGGAGAATCTGGCCCAGGCACAAGATGCTGTGTTTTATTGGGTATGTGCTGTTGCTTCTGCACTTACTAATGTGCCATCACCAGAACTGGGATTAAAATAAGTGCTTTTCATTCTCTTTTTTTCATTCTTGATTTCTTGCCTTCCAAGTAAATACCTTCTTTGAGCCTGAGCCAACAGGATTGATTCCAGGAGTGTGCATTCAGAACCTGGTGAAGATTTTTGCGAACAGGCCCCAGCCAGCAGTAGATGGAATAAATATTACTTTTTATGAGGGCCAGATCACAGCCTTCCTTGGTCACAACGGAGCAGGAAAGACAACCACCATGTAAGTATATTTTAGAAGAAAAGACCAGTGGTCTTTTGCTCTGTCCTGAGAAGCAGCCTTCTCTGTTTTTACTGTTTGCTTGTCTCTCTACCACCCGTGCAGCTGGCTTGACGTGCTACATCAAGCTATTTCCAGACAGGGAAATGCTGCCTCTAGGCAAAGGGAAGACATCCTGGATTAGCTAAGGAGGGAGGCGATGCATGACACAAACAAGTGAAAGTCTAGAGAGAAAGAAGCAATTCTCTCCCCCAGAGTTGATTTCCCATGGCCAGACTCCTCATAGGTGATGCAGTAGAACGATCTTCTGACTGAAAGAGCTGAAGATTTGAAAGCCACCCCATTCCACATGTTCTTGGTTTCTCTGTTTAACTGGCTTTGTCAGTCACATTTTTTTGTTTGTGTGCAAAGGCATAAAGAATATGGGCCCTCTTTAGACAAAATGGCTACATATATGCAAGATCTATGTCCAGATTAAAATATTCCTCTGGTCCTAGAACTCTAGCATCTCAGGAAGCTGGACTTTAGGAACATTTAATTTTCTTTATGCAGAACTTTATTTGGTAAAATAAGATTAATTGCTGAACAAAACATTTAATGAGTCTGTGGTAAGTTCAACAAATGTTGAAATAATTGAAGTGTTCCACGATGATTTTTCGCAGCAGAGCACTTCAGGTTTTTTAATTAAAAAAGCCCTTTATTTCAAATGCACTTTAAATGGCTTTTTAATTTTAATTGTTCTGCAATAAATGTTTGACCCAAAATAAAAATATTCTATTCTCCTAACTAAAACTATTGCTTTAAAATTTTCAGACCTGAAAAATCCTTTATTTATCCAAATCTAGTAACACATTCCACCTGTTTGCAACATAACATTGGTCCCCCTGCCATTTTATAGAAGATAAAGATGTAGGGCATGAGTTGATGTGGCTGGAGACCTCAAACCATTATTCTCTATCTTGTTCCTGGTGAGCTTCATTTTAGATCCATTCATACATAGGGATGATGTAACATGCTGAACTGACTACTCTAAAACAGAGTAGCTGCCTAAACCAGTTTTTTAATGCAGGCCAGAATCATAAAGAGAATTGTGTCAAAAATTACATTAGCAGATCCAAAGATTCTCAACTGTAGCAGGGCAAGACTATTTCTGTGTATGCTTTTTTAACTGAAGTTTTCATCAAGGCCCACAGTAAGAAGTCATCATGCTCCATCTAGTGGAACCATGGAATGTGTCTTCCTAATCTGGCAGAGAAAGATAGGGGAGTGGGAATTACCTCATTTTATTTTCCCAGGTCGATACTGACAGGCCTCTTCCCACCCACCTCTGGAACTGTGCTGGTTGGTGGCCTGGATATCCGGACTCATATGGACTCCATTCGACACAGACTAGGCATGTGTCCTCAGTACAACATCTTATTCAATCAGTAAGTCTCATTCCACACTAGCTTTAAGAATAAGGGTCCCAGTCTGCATGCTTGACACAGCCCCAAACCTGTGTGGTTTCTTTTAATATACTGTCAGTAGATACATCTCAGAGGCACTTCTCCAGCTCTTAACACTTGAGTCTTAACACTTGAGTAAGGTAGGTGTTCTCTTAATCTAGTAGAAATCTCCTGCATTGTTTAGCTGAGAACAAAAGTTCCCAGGGAAAATGACAGTGCTCCTGGCATTGATGTTTCCTGTTGGTGTGTGCTAGCAGGAGTTCAGCCTCAGGATTCATGCACTATAATTAAAGCCTCCTAAAGCAAAACAATCTGAGCTGATAGTGCAGTAGCAGGTTGGTTTTACACCCATTTTGCACTACCACCTGACCATTTACTACCTTCTCAGGTGTTTTTCAGCTTCACTGCCATCAATTTCTGTTCATCTCAACAGCACTCTCCCTTCCCTCCCAGCTACATTAGTTCCCATTTTATTCCCATAAATGGAAGCTTGATGGCTGCTATACCTGTTCCTGTAGTAGCAGGTTCTGCTTTGAAAGTGTGTTGATCCCAAAGATATGTGATCCAGATTTAGGGTAAAGCAGCTTCTCTTCCTCTAGCAAGATAAACCTAGAGTGAATTTATTGCTGCTTGGGGGAAAAAAAAAATCTGCTTATTCATTTAAATTGCATTGGTGCCTTTCTGTCTGATTTCACAGGCTTACTGTAGCAGAGCACATCTTGTTTTACTCTCAACTGAAAGGGAGATCCAGGGATGAAGCTGCGCAAGAGTTGGAAACAATGCTAGAAGACATGGGCCTCACACATAAAAGAGATGAAGAGGCTCAGAATCTGTCAGGTGCCCACAGGATTGTTCTAAGACTTTTTTTCTCTGATGCCTTTTCTTTGGTTTTGGACAGTTATTGTTTGAACTACATGTTTGAGGCCATGTTCTGACACACCACTGTGCACTGGGGAGTACTCAAAGAGTAAATGGGACTGTACAAATAGTAAAGATGGCACAACCCTGTCCCTAAAGTTTCTGTTTTTTACAAGTATACAATAAATTCAAATATATTTAAGGCTGTTATTTTTGAATGAGCATATAAAAAAAAAAAAAAAAAGTCAATGTGAGAAAGAAATATACAATGCTCTATTATTTCAAGAGAAATGAAATATTATACTATCATGCTGCTCCACAGCTTGGATCAGAACTCTGTAATGTCGTATTATTTGGTAGGATTTATATCTTTCATTCTAAAGGTACAAATACACATAGCGTATTTGAAGACATTTCACTTTCAGAAGCTCATTTGAATAAAAAGCCAGGTGGTCTTACACTACTCTGTCCTGAATGCAACTGTCAAAGATGGTTAGCATTGCATGAGAGCATGAAAATCTCATATCTTCCTGCTTTTGCTACTGGCAAGGAGCAGAAAATGCAACTAACAGATGAAAAATCTATTATAAAAACTAATAAGAATTTGATCAAACTGCTCTGAAATTCAGGGGGAAAATGTGATTATTGATTTAGCTTTGCAGACATATTTTATGTGTTGAAGATACAAATATGAAGCTGTGTTTTCTTTTAT
Source organism: Merops nubicus (assembly GCF_000691845.1). Classification (NCBI taxonomy): domain Eukaryota; kingdom Metazoa; phylum Chordata; class Aves; order Coraciiformes; family Meropidae; genus Merops; species Merops nubicus. Next base: position 32,397 of record NW_008629322.1, read on the forward strand.
TTGTATTAATTTGTTCCCACATAGAAAAGCCATTACATCCCTGCAACTGAATGTAACTCATACTCTTTGGATGTGTCTGTCCTCCGGTAGGTGGAATGCAAAGAAAACTGTCTGTTGCCATTGCTTTTGTGGGTGAAGCAAAAGTAGTAGTCTTGGATGAGCCAACTTCTGGAGTTGATCCATATTCCAGGCGATCTATCTGGGATCTTCTGCTGAAGTATCGTTCAGGTAACAGGTGTGAGGGTGGACATTGTTGGGTTTTTTTCAAAACCTGTCATAGATGCAGCATATGCCTGCTATACAAATTGTCATGAGTAGTGGGATACGAATACAAACTTAATAAGATTTTGGAACAGAACCTAGCTTTGGTGCAGAAAAAACTCTGCATTAATTGCCAAAAAACTAAGCACACTTTTGAGTTCCAGAGAGAATTCATGCTTTGAACATTGCTCCTTTTTCCTTCTAGGCAGAACCATCATTCTCTCAACCCATCACATGGATGAAGCAGACATCCTTGGAGACAGAATAGCCATCATATCCCAAGGGAAACTCTTCTGCTCAGGCTCTCCTGTATTCCTAAAGAACTGCTTTGGGTCTGGCTTCTATCTCACTCTTGTTCGCAAGATGAAAACCACCAGAACTGGAAGGGCTATGGTAAGTATGTGGCTCCCTCCCTGCACATGGATTCTGAAGAACACTTTTACACTCCTGCAGTCATGCACTGCACCAAGGTAGAAAGCAGTTAAGTGCTGCCTGAGCCTGTGTACAAAACTGGCAGTCAGATAGGTGAAAATAACAGGTGGCCATGAAGCATTCAGTATAGTTCACTCTTGTCAGTTTGCAGGTCTTTCTGATGCTTGCTTTTGCAGTATACTGGTTGTAAGCACTATGTAGTCTAGTAACTAGCTCAGGTACCAGAAGAGACTACATTTATCCATAGCTAAACCAGCCTAACTTGAGGATCAGGGATCTGGATTCTTTCTGCTGTTAGCACTGCTTCCAGTCTTAGTAGCAACGTGATCCGTATACTCGTGGCCACTGCTGATGACATTTCCCTAGATGTTTTGCACACCATTTCAGACAGATATGCTTTGTGCAGGGGGATTTGTTTTCTGCATTGCTTAATCCAGTCCTCAGATGAGTTTCAGTATAATATGTTCAAGATGCTCCAGATATGACAGTTTTCACTGACTCAAGCCGTTCAAAGGTTGACAACCCTTGCATCCTGTTTTGCATGCACTTTCATCTTTCTATCTTTCATCTTGTCCACGCTAGTCATTTTGTAGCTGTGGATCTCAGTGCTCCTGCTCCTGCTCCAGCTGTGCACCCAGGGACCAAGAAGTAGTTCCAGAGCAGGAACTGGATGGTAAGAAGCTGGGATTGGTTTGGCATTCCAACACATAGTTATGTCTCCTGTTATGCTGCAATCCCATCTTACAGATCAATGCTGCTGGGACCCACTTCTTTAGTACTTGTCTAACACCCGTATCATATTCTAGCGTGACCTTTGTTAAGGTTGCTTCGTGACTTTTCTTACCACTGCACCTTTTTGATGTATATGTGGTCTTAGATACAGATGATAAACTGGGAGTTTGTGTGCTTTAGAAGTATAGGCTGAGTTTTTAACTACTCAGCACCTAAATGTGAGATTTGTTAATAAAAACTAAAGCTTATCTAGAGCAAAGGACATTGGCTCTCTCAGAAAAAGTAATTTTGGCTTTCCTGCATAAGAGAAGAACTTATATAGATATTCCTGAAGATTTTGTTATGCTTTATTAACAGACCTGAAATAGTTCCCTGTTACATAGTTCCAGAGCATAATTAGCAACATAGCCCAGTCTAGTACAGAATTAACTGGGATATCTGTGAGTTATGTAATAGAGAAGTCACCTTTTGTAAAGTGCAAACAACAGCTTTTGAAATCATGTTTGCTTAGCATGGGTAAATATTAGTTCTTTGAGCACTGTTTTGACTTTTCACAGGAGATCTGAAGGAGCTAGCAGAAGTAATTCATCATCATATCCCAGAAGCAAAATTAATTGAAAACATTGGTCAGGAACTCACTTACCTTTTGCCCAATAAACACTTTAAACAGCGATCATATGCTAGTCTCTTCAGAGAACTGGAGGAAACATTGGATGACCTGGGTCTCAGCAGTTTTGGAGTTTCAGACACACCACTTGAAGAGGTAACAAGTAGACTAAAATACCTGCTGCTCTTATGATTAGTCCCAAAAACGTTTTCTGAGACAGTTCCTGTTCTTAAACATGTAATCTTACTAATTCCTTATGCCCCTGTCAAAACTTGGCCAGATATGCTCTGGCACTCTCAAAGTCTTGGCATGGATGTAGAGAAAGGATCTAAGCCCTACTTCATGTTAGCCTTGTGAAGCATGACTCACCAGTCTGAAATTTGTACCTCAGTTTGTTCCTTTATTTTCTGAGATATTCCGTAAGGTACCTCCAACTGTGTAATAAGCAGGAGTACTGAAAAGGTATCTACATTTTTTTTCCTTTTACATTAAAGGATGATGTTTGGTGTTCTAGAAGTCAGGTTATTGTACCTGTTCTATTCCTAACTGGGAGATCTATTTGTCTATGGCAGGTTTTCCTAAAGGTCACAGCAGAAGCTGACCCTGGAATTCAAAAAGCAGGTATAGATCCATGAATCAGTCTTTGATAAACTTTTCTTGGGACTGCTCTGTATTCTGAATGCCAAGTCAAGAAGAGCCTCAGACCCTTCAGTCTTTGTATGGTGTTCTTGCCAAAATAAATGTGGTCAGCAAATATCTGTTTCTAGGGGGTGACAGGATATCTGAGAAACAAGATGAAGTCAACAGAAAGACTTTTATTTAGATTGGATAAGGTTCTTAACTAGGTAAATAGAAGTGGAGTGTCAAGCTCCTAGATGTCAATGATTTTAGTAGTTTTAGAAAAAGTACTTTGCTGACCGTTAGTCCATAAACTACATACATGATTAACTTATTCATCCTGCTGAGTAAAAGTGTTAACCTATATGATGCCACTAGATACAATCACAGTGCAACAGTCATAATTAAAGCAATGTGATATATCTGGTAAAACCTGGAGCTCACTAAACTGTTTGTGCTACCTTCATATGTGGAGGATAAAGTGTTTTCTTTGCCTCTTTTCATCTTAACCTAGGAGACACTCAAGAAAATGGTTCTACTCTTGGCAAAACTTCTGCTGAGAACAAGCCAGCTGAACAAACTGCACTGAAAACTAATGACACTTCTCGAATGCCAGTAGGCATAACAGGAGATCAAAATGAAGGCAGAGGATCCCGCCAGTATAAAGGGTTTGAGCTTGTAAATCAGCAGATCAAAGCACTGCTCATCAAACGGTTCCACCATGCCTCCCGCAGCCACAAGGACTTCCTAGCCCAGGTACAGAGACTGACTTGTGCTGTTCTACACCCTCTCACAACATTCTCAGTGCTGCCTATGAGGTGTCTAAAGCCACGTCTATACAAAGCAACAAAGGCAAGTGTCCCCAGCTGTTATAATTGTGATTCCAGCTCTTCCACCTCCTGTTCTTTTTGCCTACAGTCTATCACACAAACCAAGTTCATGATTCCATTACTACCAGCCCAGAGTTGTATTTTTCATACAATGCAGTCCTCTGACAACCAGAATCTTAATTGAAAGCATTGGAAATTAACTTTTTAGTGTTCAGGAACTAAACCAGATCTGATCTTTGTGCTCCTGCCATCCCTCCTTTGTTTATGTATATTATGAGATGTGTATAGTGTCACTGTACAACATGTATCTAATAACCTAATGTGATGTTTTTGTGTTCCCTGTAGATTGTTCTACCTGCTAGTTTTGTGTTGCTGTCCTTAATACTTACAGTCATCATTCCTCCATTTGGAGAATATCCTGCCTTAACCTTACACCCTTGGATCTATGAACAACAGTTTACTTTTTTCAGGTAAGAGGAATCACTGACTAAAAGTACATCTGTCATACATACAACCTTTTCTCCCTAGAGTTCAGGATCATGGGGCCCTATCTTACTGGGTTTTCACACTATGTACTATAAAAAAAAGGATTAACTCCACTGGAATCAGCCGATTTAAAATAGCATGATATCGGTGCAAGTGGAGAATACAGCTGCTTGTATGTCTAACCAACAGTCATTCAAATATCCTGCTGTCTTTGGTACTCTCCAAAGTTTTCCTACCTCAACAGTTAAAAAGTTACATATCCTGCCTAACAGGAGATCCAGGACAATAAGAAACCCAGCTGTTTCTGACATGCCATTGAATTACTCCTATGCTAATAATCTTAGAGAACAATGAGATTCAAGCCTATGTGCTGACGTACAGTAGATTTACGTATAGTTAGTACAGTATTTGGGAATAGTTATGGAAACAAAATGAAAGCAGAGACTCATGTTTTATTAATGCTTCTGCTTTTTTTTGGTCTACTAGCACTTTGTCTCATTTCACTCCTCATAGAAGCTTGAGTTCTGCTCTTTCCAGGTCACTGCACAGTTCCTTTGTGCACTTGCTTCACCTTCACTTCCACGTATTCTGAAGCTGAACTTGCACCAAGTCAAAATGTGTGCAATGCAGAGGAAATCTATAAACAATGTTTGTCTGACACTGGATAGCAGAAAGCAGCAAAACTGAGTGCAATGATCTTGAAGCATCTTCCTTGAGTTTCATACTGAAAATCCACACAAAATGTTAATTAAATTTACATGTGGTAGCAAGTGGAGCTGAGTTTGATATTCATAATTGTATAACACAATGCTAGCAATATTCTGTAGTCTAATGTTACTAGTTTGTTAGTTGCAGACATTTCACTGTTAGCAACATTGTTTCTTTGGCCTCAGCAAATGTAAATGACATTTTTCATCATGTGATTACTAAGTGTGACAGAGCTGAGAGGGTAGAATGGTGGAGTCAAGACATTTTGGAGAATATGTCTTGGAATATAGGACTATGTCAGAAGTCATGCTTTAATATTAGGAGAAAAAAGACAATTGCTTTAGCCTGTTAAGATCTGAGAAGGTTCTGGGGTTTTGCATAAATAAAGAAAATCGTTGAATTTTCAGCATTTGGAAAGAGGCAGTTGGTTCATCCATATGGCTGTCCTTCACCAGTTGCTATGGGTATTCCAGTACAATATTTTGGAAAAAAAAAAATTATCAAGAAAGTTCTACCTTATTCCCTTAGCAATGAGCGTCCTGGCAGTGAGCAGTTGGTCTCCCTCACTGATGCTTTCTTGAATAAACCAGGATTTGGAAATCGCTGCATGAAGGATCAGCCTCTTCCGTAAGTTGCTAATCTCTCTTGAATGAGGTTTCTAGCAGGGTATTACTAATGGAACCTGAATGAAACAAGAATTAATTGGCTTATCTTTTCACTAGAGCAAATGCTTCAAATATGTTGTTGACAATAATATATAATATCTGGTCAAAAGTAAAAACCAACAAGACAATAATGCCACTGGATTGAGAACGATTTACAGTGCTCAATGGGACTAGCTGAAAAACCAGCTCATGTAGCGTTATATTTAGAATCAAGCAACCTTGAAATTTATGTCAGTAGGCTGGTTGGCTAAGACCCAAATCTTCACAGCTGCCCTGGCATTTTCATGGGTAAGTCCCCTCAGGTTCCTCCTGTTCCCACTGGTGTGTTTGGAATCAATAGCTTCAGCAATGTCTCAGACTGTGAAGTAGCAACAGGACTGTCTCTATGATATGAAGCTACTCTCACTCTGAAGTGAGGACAATATTGGTAGAGCCCTCCTTGTGAGTCCTGCTTTGGAGGCATTTGTCACTGGCATGCTATGCTTTGCCATTTTTTCCTTTTCTCCTGTCTCTCTCCCTGTCATGATTCTTCTGGCTGTCCTCTCCTCTCTCTTCTCCTTCCTCTCCTCTGCCTGGTACAGCAGGAACGAAGAGGACAATGAAAAACAAAGAGAGAAAAGGTGCTTCATGAGCAAGGAAAAATGTAGTTTCTATGCAAAGATATCTGTCCACTGTAGATTGCATGTGTACTAATGGTCAGACAAAGTCTCCTTGTTCCTTCAGTGTCCTATCTGTAAGCTGAAGACAGTAAACTTGGCAGAGATGTGGAGAGAGATTATATTTCTTCATGTTTACCAAGTACCGTAAAATTTTCTTATTATTCATAACTCACAGGATAAGGGGCTGAGCGGAGAATGTCTATGGAGAGCATTGTGGTGTTGTGGATTTGTGAGTTCCCATGAACTGTATTTCTGAACAGTATAATAGTCTGCTCCTCTACACAGGAACTACCCTTGCAACAATATGCCAACTGCCTGGAACATACCTGCTGTTCATCCTAACCTAAGCAGCCTTCTCCTGAGCCAGAAGTGGAGCCCTGAGAATCCTTCACCTTCCTGCAAGTGCAGCACTCACAAGAAACTCACTATGCTGCCAGAATGCCCTGCAGGTGCAGGAGGCCTCCCGCCACCACAGGTTGTGTCCCTGTGTCATAAAGCTTCATAGAAAAGTTTCATGGCAAGTGCTGGAAGAAAGATTAGCATATAAATATCTTGCTATGATGATATACGCAGAAGTAACCAAGTAAACTTTTTTAAGGGAGCAAGGATTGCTGGTATTTGGAATTCAGTTCCAAAGGTATTGGTAAAGCTTGCACGTTTGAATGAAATTTGACTGCTATTTTCATCCAAATTGCAAAATTTTCTTATAGACAAAAATCACAAAATCTTTAACAATTTATCAAATAACTTCTAAAAAATATACTTGCCTCAAAGAATTCTATTTAGAAGACAGCCTTTCTTTAAAGAAGGGAAGGGAAGGTGGGAGAAAGAAGGAAGGAAGAAAAGAAAAAGTGTCATGATTTTGAAAAACATGGAGTGGAGTCATATCACTAAAAATGGATGAGTTTATATTAAGTCTATCCTAAATAATTATTTTTTAATAATAATTGTCATTTCTCACAACATGTCTTTTGGTTCCATTGCTAGAAAGTAAGTACTAAGCTATCAAAACAGATGCTTGTAGGTGTGTAGAAGAAGATGAGCAATTTAATAACCATTGATGTGCCATGGAAAAGAGATGAGGGCTACATCCCCACCTGTTCCCATGAATGATCATAGTGGTGCCATTGATAAAAGGTGCTTGCTTTTTTGAAGGAGTATTATAGCCTGTTGGTGTTCACATTTTCTAAATGTTTTCCTAACAAGTTAAGGAAAACAAAACTGCAGCCACTGTCACTCCTTAATTTAACATATCACCGTGCACACTGTTCAGTTTTAATATTCCTGTTTGCCAGGCTGCACACATTAGAATTATTTCAGTAATTTGGCTAGTTTTAACACTGATGCCACAAGCTTAATCAATTTCTGAATCCAAACCAGTGACACAATCTCTTAAAAATACTGATTCAGCTTGCTTTGGTTTCTCTGTCACTATTCACAAAAGAAGCAAAGCTGGTTTAAATATCTGTAGAATTTCTGTCTATGAAGCAAAATAATAAAGAGGTTATATTCTGACCTTATTCACAGCATCCCAAGTTATTTATGATTTCCAAGTAATTCCTGTCCAACTGGCTGCCAAAGTTGCATGCCAGTGTATTTGAGAGGGAAGTATAGTCTAAAACTTCAATTCCAAGTAGGATGCAAAATTTGGTTTTGGGGAGTCTAGTCCTGTAAGGGAATTGTGTCTATTAGAATATTCTAGCGATAATTTTGCAGGATATGATACTTTTATATAACTTGTCAGGAAGAGTTCACATTTGAGTCTCCAGGGAAGCAACAGTATGTAAATAATTGTGTGTCTGAGCATAGACACCTCGTTTAATGAAGGCACTGTGAGGGTGCAACCAGTCTTCCTGTGTATTGTCTAGAATGTCTAGACACCTGAAGTGTATTTTCCGTGTCACCTGTGGACAAATGTAGGAACTTCTGCAAAGTTCATTAGGTCATTTCAGGTTGCAAGCTTTGCCATCTGAAAATGCCCAGGAAACTTTTTAAGTATATTCTGCCTTGAGATAAACACAGCAAGTCTGAGGTCTTGTGTTTCATAGTGACCCTCTATTTGCAAAAGACTCATAAAAGCATCGTGTGACATCATTTTCATTGGGAAAAAAAAAAAAATTAAAAAGTAATTTTTATTCAAAATATCTGAAGTGCTAGTGAAGGTGAAGTTTTCATGTGAATTTTTACTTCAACTTGCTAAATAGTAGAAACTACTTTATCTTCACTGGGACTTCAATTTACTTGAAAAGCTTCCTTCTTTCACAATGAAGAATAAGTCTTGAGCAACCCTGGCCTCTGTTGCAAATAACTTGGGCCGAGCTTCAGAGCGAAGTGCCAGTGTTTTGTGTCAGGCATTGCAACCTTCTGTGATTTCACAATTTCTTCTGAAATCTTAGTAAAGTAAGGATGTTTGGGCTAGAAAGTGAATGACCCACTCTCATTTCAGTGATGCTACAAAACTGCGAAATTCCTGTAAACCAAAGCTATTTTTGTTGTTTTCCTGACAAGCACTTAACAGCTTTAGAGATTGTAAAGTTTACCTTGATTGATTAGTTTTGATTAGTTTTTCTTTTCTTTCCAGAGAGTGCAGCACAGCACAGAAGTTCTTCAGGATCTGACCCACAGAAATATTTCGGATTTTCTGGTGAAAACATATCCCACCTTGATAAAAGGGAGGTAGGGATGAATCTGTCTTTTTTTTTTTTTTTTTTGGCTATTAAATTCTCATTTAATAACATAGCATCTCATTTACCACAGTATTGTGCAGACTTGAGCTTTGTCCATGTTCCTGATGTAAGAATAGGAGATGCTTATTTTAGGGGAGTTAAATTGTTTTAATTATACCTATTTGTATAATTGGGTACTCCTTTATAGGCAGAGCTAAGTTTCAGTGTTGACAGAACATCATGGTAACGGTAACTGCGTCAATGGTGAGAAAACTGGTGCCTCTGCACAGCATGGTGAACTGCCTTCAGGGATACTACTTTGGGTTCATGAAGAGCTGTAGCTACACCAGTGTCGTCATCTGCCTGAGTTAATTATCACTTGCTTCCCAGAAGTGCTAAAGAGCCAAAGGACAATGTTACATAGCTGTATCTATCCTACTGATAGCTCCTCAGCTTGCCTGCGTGTCCTGCATGATGCATCCATGCAGTGTCCTTGGCCTATTCTGATTCAGGCCTTGCTACCTTTTAAATTCCCAGCAGTATTCTTGAAATTCCAATTATATTAGCCATGTGCTGGCTGCTTTTGACTGATTCCTCCCAGGATGTGTCATAATTACTTTAGATACATACACCATACTTTTAAAATCAGTTCATTATGGTTTTAGAATAGAGCCAGTATGTGTCTGTCACTTTAGAAATTTTGCTTATGTCTGGAGATGAATCATGTCAGAAAACAAAACCAAACCCCCAAAAACGCACTGCAGAGAATACTAAAATTCCTTACAATCCCACAGATCAAAGTAATCAACAATTACAAAAGAAAGCAAATAGAGGCACACAAACAAAAAACTCCACCAAACAACAACAACAACAAAAACCCACAAAGAACCAACCAAAAATCACAAACAAAAACTAAAACAAAACAAAAAACACACACACACACAAAAAAAAAAACACAACCAAAACCAAAACAACAACTCACAAACAAAAACTGTCTAGGGGAACTGGCATCTGTAAAGCATAGGAATTCATCTTTCATTTCCATTTAAGCCTGACAATACATTGACTTTGGTTCAGTGCATTAAGACACAGGATTCTCTTTGTCTGTTTCAGCTTGAAGAGCAAATACTGGGTCAATGAGCAAAGGTAAGAAACCAATTCACAGATTATGCTGGTAAATAAAGGAACAATGAATTTCTGTTTCACTGCAGAGCCTTACAATGTTTCTCTGAATGGACAAGGGGAATTGTGGCAGATAGTATAGAACAAAGAGATGTCTTCAGTGGGAAGCAGGTTGGGAGTCAGCAAAGGGTCTTTTTAAAGACAAGGGGTTATATTTGTTTGGACTACCCCTACTAGGATGAAGGCCAGAGGCATACAATGGAACTATCATAGTTTTATTATCTACAAGAGACAGACTAATGGGATCTGAGTTGCAATACAGTACTGCACCACATTGCAATAGTGCTCTGATGCCGCTCTTTTGAAAGTGCAGCAGAAAAATATGAACTCTCCAAGAAAAGGACCTGAGTAGGAAGGAACCTAAGCACCAGCCTATCAAATACAGAAGTTACAACCACGACTTCCCATCCTTGCCCTGAACATGTGCAGTAGTTACAGAACAGATTCCATTAGTGCCCCACGGTTACACAGAGGCAGTAGGTAACCCCAGTATGATCTCTACACTGCAGATACTAAGCTTAGAATGATGACTAATTACCCTGAAGAACATACTTATTTAGTGTTTCATTAGCAGTAGGAATTCACTTCAGAGTTATCAGCTGGATCACTGGCTTCCTTCACAGACTATCTGCTTGTTCATGTGCAAGCATTATGTTCTACGGGATTAGACTTTGGTTCATCTCATGCAATGCTCTTTATCATTATGCAGTACTGGCTGGCACCAGCACTGATGAATGCCTGCCTCTCTCAGAGCAACAGAAATGTCAGCTGAGGTCCACGCTGTCCTCAGTCCTCCATGCTGTCCAAATAGTTGCATGTCAGTTATCTTGGTTTAAAGATTTTGCACTGCAGAAATAACTACTTTCTCCAGATGTTCTTTCTAAGTAATAATCTTCTCAGGAACCTAGCATGAACACCTCAGAAGCTGACAGAACTTCTATTATTTTTAACCACTACAAAGACCCATTACAACTTGTTAACAAAGAATGGAGATTGTCATACCTCAATTATATGATGTATAGAAATCAAGCTTACATTAAGTGGCTTTTCAGTAAATTCCTCAAGGTACAGAGTTTTAGGTCTGTGGTTTAAGTGACTGATGATACTGTTCTCTTTGTTAGATATGGAGGAATTTCTATAGGAGGAAGGCTTCCAGTCCTTCATGTTTCTGGAGATCAAGTTGTCAATTTTTTAAGTGATCTTGGCCGAATGATGAATGTGACAGGAGTAAGTAATTTTTTTGTCCCTTTGCTAAAGAATTGTTTTAAAGCTGAAAGCCTACAGTGCCAGATTTCATCTAGACAGCTGATCTTTAGCCTTTCCTTTTTTATTTTAGGGACAAGCTTCAGAGGCTGCTGCTAAAGAAATTTCTAATTTTCTTAAATACATGGAAACTGAAGATAATATTAAGGTATTTGCTGGATGAAGTCTTCTAACTCACAGTCTTTCTTAATGTAGACTTCAAATTTTGAGACTATTGCTAGTGGCATTTTCAGAAGCAAGAAGAGCTGAAATACTAATAAATAATATGGGATATGTTAATGAAAAATTATTTCTAATGTGAGGTTTTTTAAACCATGTTCTTAGTACTTCTTGCTGTCCTGAATATTTCTGAGCAGGACACATTCTGCTAAAATTTAAAATATGTTTCTATAAACTCCCTTGACAGTGGTTGGCCAACTCTTTTAAAAGCATGGTGTGTGAGCTCCTCCTGCTGGACTCTGCCTAGGGACTATGAATTCCCCATGCTAGATTCTTCCCTGCTGACAATGCCCACCAAAGTAGATAAAAGGCAGCCAAGTTTTCTGCTGCAACTCAGGGTTGTTAGTGAAGGCTTCTTAAATGAATCGGTGCTTTCTGACTCTTTTAGGTGTGGTTTAACAATAAAGGCTGGCATGCTATGGTTAGTTTCCTTAACGTAGCAAATAATGCAATTCTTAGAGCTAACCTGCGGTCTGGTCAAGACCCTGAGCAATACGGGATCACTGCTGTGAACCATCCTCTTAACCTCACTAAGGAGCAACTCTCTGAAGTCACTGTGTAAGTCTGCCTGTGCTCTGCTGCTGGCTTTTACCCCACCCTCTCCTGGCAGTTTACCATCTCTCATGTACTCACACTCTGAGGAGAAACAGTTCAATTGACAGAATGTGGAGGCCTTTCCCTGAAGTTTTATTCTGATCAAGAATTAGATACACAATCGATTCTTCTGTGTCTCATTATGTTCCTAGAAGGGTTCATTCCCATCCCATGTAGGAGCTATGACCATTGATTATACATGATTACATGTCTCTGTTGATTCTCAGGCACAAAGATCCTGAAATCGTTATTCATGCTCCAAAGGCAATAGATCTACATGTTAAATAACACAGACATCATAATTAAAAAAATAAATCAAAAATTGTCCTTAACTGACTACAGGTATGCCGTAGTCAATAACCTTCATCTTGGTGCCAAGGACAGCACACAGGAGATTTTCAATGGCATGTGGTACGGTTGCTGTATTGCAGAATCTAAAAGCCATGATTTCTTGAAAAGACACCCCTAAGAAGATATGACTTCCCACTCATGTCTCCTATTAAGTTCAGAATCCAGTGAAACTGAAAACTTCTGCCTTAGCACAGAGGCAAGACCTGTGCTTCATCTCCCTGCAATGTGCGTCCTGCGAGTCCCTCTCTTCCCAGCTCCCAGAACGCTTCGGCTATTGTGCCTTAGTGTCTACTTTGAGACATACCATACAGGAATGGCTGTCAAACTGGTTTTGATATATAAATATATAGATATAGGACTTGAACTGTTGCAGAGAATGAAGGCAAGGAAAAAATCAGGGAATGGAGCCACCATCAACCATACTAGTTAGCTACAGTCCCCAGCACAACTTGGGAAAATACACTTGTGCATTTTGAAATTGGAAAATTCTTCTGTTTACAAAATAGCCTTGCTACCTCAAGATTTTAAAATTCCCTTCAGATTTCCCAAATGCTAATATAGTGTTGTGTTGCATCACATCCATTGCCTTGCTCACAGTCCCTTCTTGTACACTGTTTCAGGCTGACCACCTCAGTGGATGCTGTTGTTGCTATCTGTGTAATTTTTGCCATGTCCTTTATACCAGCCAGTTTTGTTTTATACCTAATTCAAGAACGTGTGACAAAAGCCAAGCATCTACAGTTTGTCAGTGGTGTGAGCCCTGCAATCTACTGGCTAACTAACTTCATGTGGGACATAGTGAGTAACTGCTGCTCTGATTTCATAGCCTGCAATTATCCCTGGGTTTGCATGAACTGGGAACTCATCGGTGAACCAAGTGAAAGGATTCTGAGCGTTGCAAAGCATTCATTTCTTCAAGTGTTTCTCAGAGAGCATGCTAAGGACCTGACTTCCTAACTACTTACAGAGGTAGAAATTGTCAGGCGCACAACTCATTATTCAACTACTGAAGGTGAAATTGTTGTAATCTTAGGATTTCCAGTCCTTAAAACTGAGAGTATAATAAAGTACAACCTACCATAGCAGGGGAAAGTGCAGTTGCCTGATACTAGTCACTCCTGCTCTCTAGGAGAACAGTAATGTGTTTCAAGGTATTCCAGAAATCTGAGTGGGGAAGAGATTCACAAGCTGCTGGAACAGTAGCTGCAGGCCAGACAAGATACTCTAGGGTGTCTAAAATGACATAAATTTGTTTAGGTCACTGAATCATGTTCATTGTGTTGTTCTAAAGAGATTTAGACCACAGGTCAGGCTTGCTGTGACAGGGCTCAGCTACCCTCCCACTACTCCTCAGGCCATTTTGTGACAAAGCAGCAAATTCTTTGCCAAGTTGAGACACAACAAGGGAGTTGTTTTCTAGCTGTGCCTTCTCAACAAAGAGAGTGGCTGAGGGCTTATACATTAAGAAAAGCATGAACATGGAATCGAAAAAAAATATAAACTAAAACATAAAAGTAAATAATTGAAAAGCCCAAAACTCATCAGACTTTGGAAGGTTCTCTTTCAGAAGTAGGTAAAATAAAGCATTAATTTAGTAAATGAAGGAAAAGAAGTGGGTTTCTGTGCTCCTGTCCCCTGCTGGTCTGCAGGAATTCTGCTTGGCCATGGCCCTGTACAGCACAATGCAAAGATATTAATTTGTGTTAGTAGTTCTGTGAAATGCTACCTTCCATCCTGCACGGTGAACTCTGTGCATTGTGGTAGGCTAGTGCCACTAACACTGAAGGGAGAACTCAGGAGAGCAGTGGCCAAGCACACTCACTTCAGCCTCCTCCTAGGAATGTGGCTCAAGTAAATAGCTTTTCCCTCCTACACACTCTTTGCAACACCAGAAACTGCACTTCCCTCACATACCCACAGCCTCTTTCTGTGGGCAGCCTGCCAGCAGAACAATGAAATAATTTGCTTTCAAATGATAACCTAAGAAACAGTAATATATGTTGTATTTTTGATACATGGTTTGATAAAAGATGTCTCGGAAAATTGTCAAGTGCTGCCAGGGCCCCATTGATCCAAAAGCTTGAGTGTGACTAATCTAGCTCATAAATTCCACTGTTCTTCAATACAAAATCCTTTTGGAATAATATGTAAGATCTGAGTATGTTCGCAGACCTTCTCAGGTCTTACATGCTGGTCTCCACCCTGTGATGTGGCAGGTGAATTACACACTGAGTGCTGGAATGGTGGTGGTTATATTTGCTGGATTCAACAAGAAAGCATACACTTCTCCGACTAACCTCCCTGTGCTTGTTGCCTTGCTGCTTCTGTATGGGTGAGTGTTCAAGGTTATGGATGCATGTGGGGCCCTATATTTCACATGAAAATTATTTTATGTTATTGAGCTTGGTACTTAGTGAAATCCAGCTTTAAAGAATAAAACTGAGTGGGTACAATACAGGTTAGAACTGGATTCTGTCCCTGCTTCAGGTTATTTACACACTCTATCTGGCCACATGCTGTAAAGGAAATTTTTTGGTCACTGCCTTACATTTTTAAGCATTAAATGTGATCCTTATAGGCAAATATATTTTTCAGTTTGCTGCTCTCTGATATGTACGTTGTGTAGGAATTTAGTGGCTGTTCATTTGTGTCACTGAAGCCAGTACTAAAATATCAGTGTTTAACCCAACGGCAAAGAGTACTCAGTCTTCAACACTTTTTTTAACTTCAAACTTTTCTAACTTTTTGAACTTTTCAAACTTTCAACATCAACTTTTTAACTTTCTCTCATTTAATTAGTGATCATATATGTTTATCTATAAAATCATATTCCTGGTAGCCTTGCAGCTGATCTAGCCTAGGCCAAATAATCAACCTGATGTCTTTCTAGAGTTAGAAAGAAATAAAGCTTTTCACATCCTTCTATGTATATCACAAATTAAGACAAAGAAGGAGCAGTTCCTTTCTAGGCAGACTACCTTTGGTTTTCTGAGATTTTTGTATTATTTGAATGAAAATCCTGAAAAAATGCAAAGCATTATCATCATTTAACCTCTGTAAAATATTCAGTGTTAAAAAGTAGTAACGGAATTATAGTCTGGTTTAATTTTCCGTTACATCTTCTTAAAGTGCAATAGTGATATCTTTAATAAGTTGGCTGTGGCTCTGTGTATATATGAAGAATACAGTAGTTCGTGGCTGTGTGGATAGACATTTAAAATGTCTGCATATTTTAAAGCATTTACCAAGACAAAATTTTCAGAAAAAACTATAATCACATGGCAGTCACTTCAATGATAATTTCACAATTTGCTACACAAAATAAAATAAAATTTAATTTCAAACAAACAAACAAACAAACATAAAAAGGCAAGGTAAATTTGGGATGATTTTTTCTGACCATGTCTGTATTGCCCTGCTAAGCAATTCAGGTTGTTGTTATTGAATTCTTCCTGTTCCAACTGAC
This sequence comes from Merops nubicus, assembly GCF_000691845.1. Taxonomy (NCBI): domain Eukaryota; kingdom Metazoa; phylum Chordata; class Aves; order Coraciiformes; family Meropidae; genus Merops; species Merops nubicus. Next base: position 48,136 of record NW_008629322.1, read on the forward strand.
TGTTGCTAAGCATTGAAGTTTATTCCAGAGGAATACTCCTCTTGTGCTGCTCAATGCACATTTTCTGTGTCCCAGAAATCATGGTACAGGAAGCTTCAGATCAGGAGTGAAAAAACAATGGTAGAGGAGCTAACAAACAATATCAAAATTTACAGAGTTTCTGATTCCTTTGGACACTTCCAAAGGCTGAGATGTATCTAGCAAATGAGTACATTGTATTTGCTTTATCTAACATCTCTTTACTTCTCCCTCCTGGTGTACCATCCTGCGAGATGTGCAAGGATACCTGGGGTGAAAATAAGCTTGCCTGCATTCAGTTTTCTCAGTTTGAGCAGTTCCTATTGCCCTACATTTTAACAGCAAAACAGACTAAGCAGAAAAACTTATTAAATCTAGTAACCAGGGCAGAACACCGTACTAGTATCTCTAGTTGGTTACAACATTTCATTACACTTGGCATGAGAAGAAAGCTCAGCTTCTTGTTTTCATTAGGCCAACTGACATGAGAATACTGAGAAGCTGTTATCATAGATAGATCACAGCTGGTCTCTAGGGTCCCTTCCAACCTAAGCCATTGTATGATTCTCTGATTCAGCTGTTCTATGATTCATAGGTTTTTCTATCTTTTGCATGCAGATGGGCAGTAATTCCCATGATGTACCCTGCTGCTTCTTTCTTCAGTGTCCCTAGCACTGCTTATGTTGCATTGTCTTGTATTAATCTCTTTGTGGGGATCAACAGCAGTGCCATCACGTTCATCCTGGAGTTATTTGAGAATAACCCGGTAAGTAACACCTGGCATTAGAAAGTTGTGTGAAGGGTGTCGAAGCATAACCATCTCTAACAGCAGCTGTCTCCCTCTGCCTTGACATTTACTCTGGCAGCAAATGAGTGGGGGACTTGCCAAGTAACTGCAGGGACAGGTGAGCAGAATAATCCGGAGAAGCCACACGGGGCAATTGATATCTTGGGCTGCACACACAAGGAATGATATTGAGTGGTTTTCATCCCTATGAGCAAACTTCAGTACTTTCACACTTGAGGAGGAGGGAACATAGCACTTGGTGCTTGCTTCTGCATCTTGTTCCACTAAATAAGAAAAGACACTTATTCCTGCTAGCTGTTATGTTAGAGGAGATGTTTTGCTTATAGTAGCATTTTAAGAATCGCCTCAAAAATGGTTTAACATCACCAGTAAAGTGATGGAAAGTAAAAGAATAGACAGAACACAGTGAGTACCAAAATTAGTTCTTAGAAAGGCTGAGAGATCAGTTTATAAAGTACTGTTGGCTTGTATGCAGCACTACTACCACCTCTACAGCTGCTGATACCCTGGTCGCTGAGACTGACACCTTTTCTACACCTGACAGCAATCTAATCAGCTAGCATTACTGACAGTGCATTTTCAAACAGCATGTGCTGATCAAGCATACTTGCACATATTTGCCAAGAAGCAGAAACAGATCTTGATTAAATTCGTGGTTTCAAGGCTCAGCTTTACAATATTTTCTGCCCCTGCTGTTCCTGCATTCTCAGCCATGCTACCTGATAATGCAGGGCTCAATCTAGTGCCATTCAGTCTGTGGGACAGCAGGCAAACGTTATTACCTTTGAGAATATCCATTGTGGACACTGTGTCTCCAGAGGGAAAATTGTCCTTCTCTCAATTCAGTGTTGATGCAGCTAGACTACCAGCACTTCACTGTTTTGGGTATCTCCACACTGCACCAAAGCCTACTGTGTTGCTATGCCCAGGCACTGGTACCTTTCATTATTGTGGCAGTCCTGATTATGAAAATGTTCCAGCTATAAATAAAGAGACAGCAAAATACCAGTCTTTCTTGTTGCTCACAGTTGCTGTTTATAATAGCTGATGCTATTATAAATGTTATTACGTTACCCCTGCTACATAGAGAAATATTATTACAAAGAGTAATTTCTCTCCTCATTGACAGTTTTCCAAAAGCACCTTATCTGGTGCAATGTATGCCAGCATTGTGCCATGCTGCATTTTAGGTTGCAGATGCTTTGGTTGTAACTTGATAAATACTCTTATCTCTTCTGTAAGAAGACACAACTTTCAGTTTCTCTGGCATGACAAAGGACTTCACACTCATGCTGCTATGTTTTCTTAAAGAAGACTGTTTTCAACTGCTTATTATGTTGTTCTGTTTCTTGTAGTCTTTGTTGAAGTTTAATAAAACATTGAAAAATATGCTGATTGTGTTCCCACATTTTTGCCTGGGCCGTGGACTCATTGACCTGGCCATGAACCAAGCTGTGACTGAAGTATATGCCAGGTTTGGTAAGTAAAGCCAATAAGCAACACGTTGTATCAGCATCATGTGTCCTGACTTTGGATGAGGAGGTTGAAACTGTTATCTTGGAAAATCAGTGTCTGTTTCTGAAATCCTCTGCTTTCACATCATCAGGTGGATGAGGAGTATGAAAGTTCAACCTCTCTGAAGGAATCACAGTTTCTGATACAGCTGACAGGACTCTACTGCCTAACCACTACTCTGTGTTGGAAATTAACCCATTTGTCCAGTACCAGACTCTGGTGTCTTTTTATCATCTGTTCTGAAGCCCTTAGTTCGTTACAAGAGGATATATTATTTCATTTCATTTGACTATTTCATCAGCCCTCATGTTAATGCTTAAAATGGCTACTGTTCTTAAATTCATCCTCTTGGGATATGTCTGTCTTTGATACCAGACAACTTATTAGAAGAATAGTCATATAGCAGAACCCAGTTGTTTTTATTCAGAGCATGTATGTCTTCACATAATCCATGAAAATGTCATGTTCTGAATTATCCAAATTAGTGCATATTCAGAAAGTTTATATACACTTTCACTCCCATGCAGAAGCTGAGCTTGGAGTGCATTTTCTTAAGAGTCTTTTTAAGACCCTGGAAAATTAAGACATTGCCTGATCATAATCAGATAAAGTACAGATTTTCATCCTAAACCATTATGATTATGCCTTTTGTTCTGAGGAGCAGCAGTGGGGTTTTTTTTCAGCAGTATTTCACCTTGGTTTCTCGTGCTCTTCGTCCAAAGGAGAGGAGCATGTTTCCAATCCTTTTCAGTGGGACTTTGTTGGAAAGAACTTGGTTGCCATGGCTGTTCAAGGGGTTGCATACTTCCTTCTGAATCTCCTTATGCAGCATCGTTTGTTCTCCACAAAACGGTATGTTTGAAAGCTTGTATTAATGTTCCTTTATTAACAGGGTATCTTTGTTATTCTCCGTGACCCTCTTTTTTCTTTTTTTTTTTTTTTTCCTCTGGATTTGCCAGCTTTTTTCCTCTGTTTACTTGCCTGATTTCATCTTAATTTGTTGATATCCTTGCTGAAGAAACCATTTGTAAATGTGCATTATTTTAAGAGGATTTAAGAATGTATTATTAAATGAGTTTTCTTGAATTAAGACTTTAATGTAATTTATTTTTTTTTTTTAGATTAAGGCACTGTAATAGTGAGATTATAAAATCACTTGGAAAGTTTGTAGTATAATAATAATTAGTGGCATGGGGTACTAGCCTGACATCCCAAGGCAGGAATTCCAATCCAAGGCACAGGACAGTTGCAGCCTGGACACTATGCAAGCTTCCTCTCTCAGCTTTATAAAAATGTCTCTATCTCAACAAAAGCAGTTAACTTGCAGGTGTGAGGGAGTCATTCACTCCTCTTTGAGGTGAGCTCTAATTGGTATAATTATAAAAATATCATCTTACAAGGAGCTCTACTCAGAAGATCTGTAGAACTACTGAAGAGCAGCCAAAGAGTGAAAGCTGTGGCTGAGAGGCAGGTTATGCCATATCAGTGACCGACAAGGCATGCTCTTTTGAGCAAGCAATTTCCTCCCATTTTAGTATTTAGAGATTAACTTTCAAAGGTCAGGAATTCTCCCATCAGCAGAAATGCTCCAGCCAGTGTCACACTGTGGAATTTCAATTCCACTGCTTCCAGCAGTCACATTTTGGGCAATTAGTTAGCCATTGTTTCACACTGTTATTCTAACTGCACCCAGGGCAACTCATTGTTTCTGCAGCTCATCTCCTGGGGTTTTCCAGGTTTGCTGAGGCTGCCATGTCACCTATTATTGACGAAGATGAGGACGTTGCGGAAGAAAGAAAAAGAATTATGTATGGTGGGAACAAAACAGATATCTTAGAATTACAAGAACTGACCAAGGTAATATTTTGAGAAGAATGACACAAATGAGTCTAGCCTGAATTTACTCTTTCAGAATGTATTTCAGCTGTGGATTCAGACGGTATTATTTTCAAAATCAACCTTATGCTTTACAGAGTAATGAGCATTTTGGAAGTCAAGGCTGGTTACCTTTATTAGAAATCAAACTACTGAGAAGTCCATCAAGGGCAAAACAATCCTGGCTGCTAAAGGTTGTTTGTGGTTTCTTTACGTCACATCACCTGACATGACTTTATCTATTGAGTGTCCATTTCTACTACTAGCCTTTTCTTCTACAGTACTGTTTTTACCATAGATGAGTTACAATCTCAAGTTAACTCTTTGGTTGCTTTCACATTGAGGCCTATAGTTATTGTGAGTTCTTTCCAGTTATAGAAGGCATCTGAGTTATGCTATCAGAATGCATGCAAGCTTGAGCTACAGAAATGCAAAGGTTACACACATTGCTGGGGTGTCATGAGTAGAGAGGCCTGGAGTATTGTTCTTCAGACTATCTTGCTGTATTTTTCCACTTCAGTTTGATATGTCAGAGATGCTTTGACTCAAGAAAGCATCAAATATGTCTCCTAGTGCTAAAGATATGAAGTAAAAGGCTGCATGCAGAAAAAAAAAAAATGTAGGGGTAATTACAAATGTAAATAATGTAAATAATGCCTGACTTTGTAGAATACTTAGTTGTGGGTTTGTTGTGTTTGGTTGTTTGGGTTTTGTTTTTGGTTTTGTTTTTCTGGTTTTTGTTTGTTTGTTTTGTTTTGTTTTAAATTTACTCCTGTCTTGGTTCTAAAGTTGCCTCACCCCAATAGCATTAATTCAAAAAATTCAAAAGATTCTCCTTGTTGCAGATATCTTGAAATAGGATTTTTTTTTTTTTCTGTCAATTTAGATTTATGCAGGTAGGCAAAAGCCTGCAGTGGACAGACTCTGTGTTGGCATCCGTCCCGGAGAGGTAGGTTGTTCAATAACACTAGATTACATTCCATGGATCTGTTCAGATTTCATGCCCCTGCTGATTTGCAAGTTGGAAATACTAAAGAATGTGATAAATTTTCTAATTTAGTGCTTTGGTCTCTTGGGAGTGAACGGTGCTGGCAAAACAACAACATTCAAAATGCTGACTGGAGATACTGATGTGACATCTGGAGATGCTGTAGTGGCTGGCAGTAGGTAAGTACATTTAAAAAAATAAAAAATAAAATACAAAAAAACACCACAAACATGTGGCAGCCCATTTACCAGGGTAGAACTGCCCAGATGATAGTCTTAATGACTCAGCAGCTCTTTTCCAGTTCTATGGCACTGAGAGAGACCACAGTAAACACAGAGTGGCACTTCATACTTTGAATATTCTGTTGTAAAATCTATAGGTAAGTTGTAGTAATGCTAACAGTGGGACAAGGCAATTAGGTCTCCTAGGAAGGGCCCACTAACATCAGAAAACCAATCCAGCAGGGTGCCTTATCTGAGCTTTGGGACCTCTCTTTGTTTCTAGCACCTTTGTTTACACAGTGGTGGCATAACGTCTGAAGTTAATACATCATGATCTAGCATTCATTTGTTAGCTTAGCTCTAGCTTGTGTGTCTTGGTTTGTCAGGTGTAGTTGGGATTTGATTCTTTGTCTGTTGACATGTTTTAAACAATAGCTATTTTGTTGCCAGGACATGGTCGTGAGCAACCTGCTTTAGGTGACCCTGCTTGAACCGAGTGAGTGGACAAGGTGACCTCCAGAGGCCTCTTCCAACCTCAACCATTCTGTGATTCTGTACTTGTCCTCCTCCTGCCAATGAAGTGTTGGCCTTGTGTCTTGCCTGTCTGTTCCCAGTGATCACAATCTGAGATGAAACAGGCTGATTTTTTTTTTCTTCTAGAAATAAACACCAGTTGCAAAAAATAATATCTGAGGGGCTGTTCAAAGGACTTCTCATTAATTTAGCCTATACTTAAATAGGAAAATGGGTTAGGGGAAACAGGCTTACACTCTTAACTGGGACTGAGCTGATTTAGATGACAATATATTCCTTGCTATTCTCTACAAACAGATATTTTAGTAAGATATTTTATCAGGAAAATTTCATTCTCCTCTTACAAGGACTGTTGCGCCAAAAGAGAAGGATTTTATTCAAACTCTGTCTCAAAGCTAGTATTATAGAACTTTTATTTGTTTTACCAGTATATTGACTCACATGGCTAATGTCCACCAAAACATGGGCTACTGCCCTCAGTTCGACGCCATTGATGACCTGCTCACAGGACGAGAACATCTCTACTTATATGCGCGCTTGCGAGGTGTTCCAGCAGAGGAAATCAAGAGGGTAAAGCATTCTTGCTTTTGACTTCTGCATAGTTACATTGAATATTTTTGATGGATAACTGGGTTCATAACATGCCAAGGGCCCAAATTTCCAAAGAAGGCCTGCCATTCTGTGTATTGGAGTCCTGGGGCTGGTTCCTGCCACTTGGACAGTTAAGTACAGATGTAAATTCTTAGACATTAGTGGTACTTGCAAAACCATGGTGCCAGCTGTGGAAGGCTACAGATGCAATTGCTGTGACTCAGAACTGTACTGCTTTCTGTTTTGTTCTTGTCTTTAAAGTGGCTTATGTATAAGAAAGAAAACATGAAGAAGATTCCAGAAGGAAATAATTTAAATTCTTGCAGAGATAGGAAGTCTGCAGCTAGGGCCGGTTTACAGCTTTCCCTCAAGTAGCTGAATTCCCCTCAACATCAATTTTTTGAACTCCCCCACTCCAGTTCTAAAATGAATGTACTAAACCCCAGGGGTCTGCCATGTCTCTGCCAGAAGAGGGATGTATCAGCAATCCTGACTGTTATGCATTAGCTGCTGTGTGAAAAACACTCTTTCTCATAGGTTGCTGAATGGGGCATCCAGAAGCTGGGACTTCCTATGTATGCAGACCACCTGGCTGGGACATACAGTGGTGGCAACAAACGCAAGCTCTCCACTGCTATTGCACTGATAGGCTGCCCACCACTCATCTTGCTGGTAAGTGTCATGGTAATAGCTCTGTGTTCAGTATAACATCCCATAAAACTACATTCTAAAGAGGCACAAGGATGTTTATGAGAGTCCTTGCAAGCTCCTTTCTGCCCTTGATTTACAACTACTTCAATGTAATTTTGAGTTCTTTAATTTCAGGCACTGAGTGGGATGAATAACTAGGTTTCTCATGGACCCCAAGTGATTGTAAAGTAAAGGCATTCAACACAGAATGCATGGAGATAAAATCTACAACCCAGACAAATCTGAATGTTTGAAACCATGTTTGGTTTCAGTCTGTCTTTTCTTGCCAGAGCATAATCACTCATGTAAAAGATGATATTACAACATATATGTTGTTGCTTCCTCCAGCAGAACAAAGGAAGGTGGCTACCCTTTTGCAGCCTTTAATCTCTTTGGAATAAATGATGAAAATTTAGACTAAACTATACAAATGCTTAAATGTAGTCCTCATAAAATAACATAAATTACAAGATAATTGCATATCGCAAGGGAAATTTTAAGTGCACTTACTGCAAAAAAGTCTTTATTTAGATTATACTTACCACCTGAATTTGTGCACTAAAAAGAAACATTTTAGTCACATTTTTAATAGTACGGTTCCTTGTGCCATTTAATATGCCCTTACATGTATTCTGCCTGTATGTATTAAACAGCCAGATAAAATGTTTTCTCATAATTTTTAAGACAAAATGCTGAATGAAAATATTTTTTTCCAATACTTTTAGTTTTTTTGTTTTTACTCACTGGGTTAACTGGTTTATGCAGAACCAGATCCTTACCTGGTGTAAATCAGAGTGACTTAATTAGGTTCTTGGGTTGAAAAATGTGCCCTATATATTTATGTAAGTAAACAGGTTATTTGGGAAAAACTCACTTTCCTCTTACAAGAGTTGTTGCCCCAGAAAAAGGAGATTTTATTGCGAGTATCCATCTCTGTCTTAAAGCTAGTATTATTCATGTTCTGTTCTTTGTTTCTCCAGTATATTGACCAATATCTGTAATGTCCATCAAAACATGGGAGCCAAACTTGACACAATTTGGTGTAACTGGTACTGCATGAGCCTCTTTCAATTTATTTCTGTGTTTGGTCCTGAATGTTTTTATAACGGGCTATCACAAATGCTTACATTTTTGATATCTAAGACCCTAGACTAGGGGCTTCCTTTGTCAAAATGGCCACTACATTCCCTTCCCTGTAGCTCTGCCCTACACAGACAGCATTCTATCTTTACCTGCCCTACACAGACAGCATTCTGCCCTTACCTGCAGTTTCTTGTCCTTGTTTCCTTACTGCTTTGTGCTCTGACTCTGATCATCTTCATGTTTCCCTTACAGGATGAACCAACTACTGGAATGGACCCTCAGTCCCGGCGCCTCTTGTGGGACTCTATTGTCAGCGTGCTCAGAGATGGGCGAGCTGTGGTTCTAACCTCACACAGGTAAAAAGAATTAAAATTCAGAATCCCAGAGGAGATAAAGTTAATCTGCTGGCTTTTCTCAAATATCTGTTCTCTTCTTTGAAAGTATGGAAGAATGTGAAGCCCTCTGTACTCGTTTAGCCATCATGGTAAAAGGTACCTTCAAATGCCTGGGCACAATTCAGCAGCTAAAATACAAGTAAGTAGAATGTTTTTATGGTTGGGTTTTTGGTTTGGTTGTTGTGTTGTTTTTTGGTTTTTTTTTGGTTTTTTTTTTGTGTGTGTTTTGTTGGTTTTTTGGGTTTTTTTTTGTGGAAGAACTTGGTATATGTGACATGTATTGTTCTTAATACAGCAATCCCATCTGAAGAACTGTTATTTAAACAGACTCATTTCTGAGTGCAACTCTGTGGTATCCTAGGCAATTTAAGCAGATCTCATTTCAGCTCTGCCATGCTACACACCATTTCTGCAGGGCAAATACAAGGCTTCTTGGGAAGCTAGATCTTCCACATTACGATTCAGACACTGTTAGTGTTTTCATAGCTGCAGAAAATTTCCTCCCTGAATAAGGAACCCATCTCTTCATCCAGTTCTGAAATCCACATCTGCTTTCCAGGTTTGGAGATGGCTACATTGTCACTCTGAAGATCAAAGCTCCAAAGTCTGGGCTGCCTCCAGATCCTACTCCTGCTGAGCAATTCATACGCATGAACTTCCCAGGCAGTTTACAGAGAGAGAAACACTACAACATGCTGCAGTATCAGATTTGCTCCTCATCTCTGGCTAAGATTTTTCGGTTAATAATCTCCAATAAGGAAAAGCTACATATTGAAGAATATTCTGTGTCTCAAACAACTTTAGATCAGGTGAGTCAAAAAGAAAGCATCCATGGGAAAGCCTGTCTGGCAAAAATTAGGCAATGCAATTAGGTAACCAAACAACTGAAGGATCAAACTGTTCAGAGAATTATCTTGCACCTCTTTCTCGGGCAGTGTTCCCAGACCCCTTCATCAAGGAGAGTGGATCAGATATGAAATCTGTAACTAATTCCCTATGTAAATAGGTGCCATTTGGAAGTTAGTAAGACAACCGTTTCCCAGATAACAAAATTCACACAACCCATTCCTTCAGGACCAGCAGTCTGAGGAAGGTCAGCCATTCAGAATGAGGCTTCCTGAGCTGGGAATAATGTTTTATTTTAAATAAGAGATTTGCACTGTGTTGTGTCAGATATACTGTGATATCTAGTTAAATGTTTATGTCTGGGTCATGCACTTGTATACAGGAGCAATTAGACACACAAAACTTGGGAATTCCACTGGGACTGGTGGCAACACCCACTTGCTAGGGGGTATTAACCCTATCTGCCTGCTTTGCTAAGTAGCTGAGGGTCCACATATGCAAAGCTGTCTTTGCTGGGAATGCTAGAAAAGCGTTCCTGGCTGCCTTACAGCTTTCTCTAAAATATTCCATCTCCTCTTTCCCATTGAAACCAAAATCACATTTTACAAGCTAAGCCAACCTTGCTGAACCCATCTCCTGATTAATTATAAAAAGAAAAAGGATTTTACTTGCAAGTAAGTGCATCCAAAGGAGGAAGTTGCAAGAAAGTTTACTGAAAGAAAGAAGGAATTAATAATTCCTGGTGATACTGTGTCTCAGTTCTGTTCATGTCTATGGATTCCCCTTTGTCTCCTTCCTGCAGAGGCCAAGAGGATGCAAATATATGAAGACATACCACTAACTCATCTTAGTTGATGAGAATGTGACATTTTCTGCTTTCCTCACACAGGTTTTTGTGAACTTTGCTAAACAGCAAATGGAGGATGAGGAAATTCCTTTGCATCCCCGTGCAGCTGGAGCCAGCCGAGAAGCAAAGGTGTCCCCTGCTTTGCAGCAGCAGGCAGCTGCATAGACTGTTCCTACAGTCACTAGCGCTTAGAGTGCACAGTGCAAAGATGTGCCATACCAGAGCAGTACAAGGGTAAAACAAAGTTCATAAACTTGGTATTTTACTGATATTTTGCACCTTTCTGAGCACTGTACTCACAACAGCAACAGGCCTAGCAACAGCCAACTTCTACTGCTCTACAGGAACACTACACGCTGAAAGCGTCCAAGGAAAGGCAAGTCCTTGCTACAGAACAAAATCTTCCTCTAAGATAAAGTTCATTATAAGACACAGGAAGCCAAGTCTTATTCCTCCTTGTTGTTGACATGTAAAGAGCGTTAGAGACAGTTTCTCTGTCTGGTCCTTTCAGGCTGCTAGGTTTTCCATGTTTAACTCTTAAGTCAGCTGCTACCAATCAGCAGACAGGTCCCAAGGCAGAGAGCATTGCCCAGCTTACAAGTGGATTCCTGCCACCCTGAGTGTACAGGACTATCAAGGTCAGAACATCAGTGCTGGCTGCTGAGGCTAGTGCCGGCAGAATGCTGCACCGTCTCACCAGGCTGCCAGTAAAACCAGACGGTTGTCTCAGCAAGAATGGGAAGAATTAATTCAGACCCAGGCAAGAAATTTACTTAAAAAAACCCAAACCTTAATGAAAATGATCTCATACTCATCTTCAAATTTCTCAAACAGAAGCACAATGTCAAAATGGAGATTAAAAGGAAAGAGTACGTCCAAATCTGCCAAAAGTTTTTTTTTTTTCTCTTGAAGGCCTGGAAAGATATTTTTTGTTATGAAACAAGACCAATACTTTTCTTCTTTCTTTGGACTGAATCTGAAGTGGTTGTATAGTGTGAATAGGTTATGTGCTTTCTCTCTGCTCAGAAGGAAAATTTCACCTGCTTGTACTCCCCGCTGCACTCAGTGGGTAATCATTTGACATTTAGCTCTTTTCTCTGGTTCACAGGTTCTTTGGTCTCTCCAGTTCACAGTTAAACTAGTGGAAAATAACAGTACTGAAAACAAATTCACAATGATGTATTGCTTCAGTTATCTACCAGACCGAAACATTTTTAAGAAATATTCTCCAAGATATTTTGTACAGAAATAAAATCTGGGTCAAGCATTCTTGCTTTGTTAGTTTTTTTTCAATTGTAGATTTTTTTAATATATATAAGGACATTCTTGCTTTTTACTGTACAAAATATGAAACTTCAGCAGGCGGCTGTAGTCTTCTTTTGCCATAATTATTTCAATTGATTTTGAAATAGTCCGGAATTTATTGCATATTTCACCCTTACAAATAGTTGCAAAAATCTTTCTATACATCCATTATAGATAAATAAATTATCATGAAACAAAGAGGTATCTATGCATTCTCTTCATATTCTAAACCAGCTTCTTTCAAATTCAGATAGGTTGCAATAGATTTTTACTAGTTTTTTTTTTACTATATTTGCACAAAACCCAACTAAGTCCTACTGAACATCTTGTGAAAAGAAAACACAGGAAGTCCAAAATGTAGCTGATTTTTTCTCCCTGGCTCTGAAAATAGGAAGGGAGCTAGTATTCTGAAGACTAGCAGTCACTTCATATATTTATAAAGCATATTAAAAATTATTTAGAGAACGCTGACATAAAATGCTAGGTAAAAGGTCCTTTAGTATCATATGGATTTGTTATATGAAAACAGGCCAATGTCAAAGATACAGCATAGATCAGATCTTCTGAACCTTGTTTACTAGTATGCAGTTTGCTACTGAAGATTAAAACCAACCAGACAAAAACACCAACAACGATGAAGGATGTTACATCCACAAATACACAATTTCTTCTTCCTTCAGATTCTATTTGCAAATTAGGGATTAGACCCAAATCAGGGATTTGAGATATTGCCTATTTTTTTTATTCCAGGAATAATTCATATTCTTTGGTAATATTATTTGCTACAAAGCACCTGCCACCAGGCAGCACACTTTCTTCAAGTCAAAGAAGGCAGATCATGCAACTGTCTTCAGGCCAGCTGGCCGTGCTGGCTGAGCTGAGCTCTCTAGTAGTTAGCTGGTATGTCCTCGTTCCAATGTACTTACATCTTGCAGAATGCCACTGCTAAATTTGGAACTGCTTTTCAGCACAGACTTCTCAGTATCTCTGATCCATCAAGATAAATAGAATAGTACAGGAAAATCTAAGTCAAACAGGTTACAGTGGACTGTAGAGGCTTTTGACTATCAGCTGTGTAATGAAGCCTTATTTTTTGAAGGTGCTTCTGAGTTGAGAATTCTTGAAAGTAAGGAAGTGTAGCTTTCAAGTACATACAATTTCCCTCAGCAGTGGAGATTCAATGTGCACCAGAATCCTTTAAATTAATTCTCTATTTGGCAGGAGGTTTATGAGTTTTTTTCTTCTTGAAGTTCTGTGCTCTATTCAAACTAAACTTTTCTTCTTACAACAAAAAAGGAATAATTGGCATTCGAAGACTTGGATAATCCTTGAATTCTCGCAGATAGGTGCAGTGTTTATCCTTTGCCCAGATTGTCATCTGAATGAAGCAAAGCAAGGTGAACAGCCCCACTGGAAGGAAGGGAAAGTATGTTTCATTATCAGATTAAAAACACACTCTCGTTGCTGGCATCACTTTAGGGTAAAGTACCAAAACATTACTCACCTGGAACACACTGAGTCATGATAGTGAAACTGATCCAGGTCCCCACCTGTTTTGGCCAAGGAAATTTAAAATATTTCTGGTGACAGCATTTGCATTTATGTCTCTATTGATCAAAACCAACCTTGTCCTAGTATAGGTAAATAAAAAAGCCAAGGTCAGCCAGATCAATCTCTACTGTTAATAACCTTTAGCCAAAAAGGTGAACAGTGCCTTATCACAAACAAAGCCTTTGTGTTTGCTTCCATAGCTATTATCACAACAAAATTTTAAGCACTACAGCATAGTGTCCTTTTCATTTCTCTGCCTAATTTTATTATTTTTCACCTCCATCAGTGCCAGGAATGGTAACTTCCTGTAGTATGAGGCCAAATGGTGTTCTGATTAACATCTATTAACCTCCACTTAAGTTAAAATCTGATGTTGTCCTTGAGTGACTTTTACACTGAGTTGTAGTGGTTTGAACTGCTTTTGATTAAGAAATAAGAAGTGATAAACTGATTCAAGCTTCTAAAGCAGTCATCAACAACACAAGCAACTGTATAACTTAATAAAATGGGAAGACAACCTGAGCTTTTCTTCCCATTTTCTCTTCCACAATATCTTCTATTAGTCTACCCACTATCTTCCGGCATACTGTGATATTCCTGGGCTCTTTTATATTCTAAATCCAGCAGATGCAACACACATTCAGTGGCAATTTTCCTTCAAAGCATTTGTACTGCTTTAGAGTATGTCTTGTCTAGCAGCCACACTGAAGCACAGGTTAGGGTTTCAGCTGTCTAAGGTTAGCCCCATAAGTAATGCTTCAAGGGAGGAAAAGGAAGAACAGACAAGTTCCTGTCTGCAATCTGATTTCATGGGGTTTAGGGGAGGAGGAAAAATGTACTGAGCTGCACTGTTTCAGAGTTTTTTTCCATGTTTAATATTCCAAAAGAAACAAAAATATATTCAACAAAACTAAAATCTCAGCATCTTGTTTGTGAATACATACCTCGTATGTATAGTTAGGGCAAGATACAAAGAAAAACAGCCATGTGAAAGGATTCTTTGTTGGATATGGGATCTTACGAGTTTTGGATCCTATAGATTAGAAAACAAATCACAAAATATTCATACTCCTAAATATATTGTTTCCTATAAAGACAACCCAAATCTGCCTACTCCTGTGTCTCATCATTGTCAGAGGGACAAGCAGGATGCAGGGAAACAGGATGTCCTTGGGACCCACAGTAGGAATGAGATAACTGTGAGGAAATGTTCTGGGCATTAGAAAGTCATCTATGTATGCCTTTGACCACAGTGACTCCTGTAAGAGATACCTCAAGTTCTAGGTTTAGAAGTTGAAGTTTTTCTCAGATTGTCACAGAATGGGATTTTAGCAGTCACAGTTGGTAGCTGTAAGGTGTTTGGCTCACACCCAAGGAAACCTGGCCTGCACAGGGTTTCCCTTAGTCACCAGAGCACAGCTTAGACTAGTACTGTTTCCTTTTGCACTACCAGTGTAACTAATATAACTGTTCCCCCAATGCAATCTGGCCCTAACCAATAAGAATTACAGTAAAAGAAGAAGTGCTGTTGAACAGTCTGGTGTTGGAGTTCTTGCACTATCTGATCTCTCCTAGAATCCAGTCTTTACAGTGCTGAGCAACCTGTGCACCCACAACAGTCAGCTGGTGGGTACCAGTGCCCTGCAGGATCAGGTCCGACATGAGGCAGAGTTACTGCAGAAGCACTGAATGGCTCCACAAAAGTGAAAAATGATAATGCAGTTTTTACCTTTTCTCCGGAGGTCACTGAGTGCAACATGAATGGAAAAATTTCCAGCTTCACACAGCTGCAAGAAAAATCACAACAGAGTTAAAAACATGCTTCCTTTCTATTCACTTTCTTTCTTGCATTATTTCCTGGGGTACTTTAAGGGGGGGGGGGAAATTTTAAAAAAATTAAAAATCTGTTATAAACAAGATTTAAAATGGGAGTTAATGCACCACAATAAATATACTTAACCAAGATTGCTCTCAGACAGGAGGATGATGGAATGTCTTTATTCAGACATGAGTCCATATCATAATCTGTTATATATTTATGATATTTACCAGCAAACATAGACTCAGTGTCTAAAAATTGAAATTTTCTTATGTAATTCACATGAGATCTAAAGGCAATAAACCAACAGGGATAAAAATAAATCCAGGAGATACTTGTTTTATCTTTTGGTTACTCTTATGTGTTTAGAAACACTGAAAAAATGGATTTGGATAGTTTTGGTTTCTCAAAAGTTATTAAAATCTGAAGGAAGATATGAGTTTGGCTCTAAGTAAGTTTTCTTCTCTAGAGTATAATTGACATGAACCATGAAAAATAATTGACAAGCTTCCTCCATGTGTTTTAAATAATGTTTCCCCAATCAATTAAGTAGAAAGTGTATTGAAATGACCCATTTATATTATGGACAGCCTCCAGTGTCTGCAAAACATAACTATTAAAGCAAATGACAGGTGAACAGAGATCCTGAGTTTTATTCTCAGCTCTGTGCTTTCAGTTACATTGTCCCTCTATAAAATGGGAACAGCTCAGGTTCTAAACTATAAATATGCATATTTAGGAAAAAATGGGTACATCTTTGTTGGCTACATTAACATTGCTTCTGCATGTAGGAAATGTTATTAAGAACTATGAGAATTAACAGGGAGTGATTTAAGAAATTTACTTCATAAGGAAAGCTGTAAAAAAATTTATGAAGCCCAGTAAAATGTACCTCTATCTGTGGAAATTATCAGCAAGACACTTTCTTAGTTGGCCAGGTCTTTCAGTTTTTATGATCTGTTGTGATTCTTAACAAAAAAGTCCCAAAACAAGCTCACTGACTTTTAAACAGTGTCACACACTGGTAGATCCCAGATCCTTCCAGGATCATCCCAGCAGTTAAATATCCCAGTCTTGGAATGGATACTGAATCAAAATCTTCCTTTTTTATAAAAAGAGCAACAGACCTACCAGAAACATGATCACAGCAAAATTTATCTGTTTTTTCCCATAAGCTATTAAAAAAAAAAAAAAAAAAATTTACATGTGGTTAGTAGTAATATACAAATAGCTAAATACTTAAATCATACTGAGGGCTCTTTTGCTACTTACAAGGAGGAGTGTAAAGAGGATGATTGATGTAATAAGCAAGCCAAGCTGCAAATCCCCAGTAATACAAGCAGTTCTGAAAAACAGGGAATTTTTCTTTGTTTTAGTACAATCCTCTAGGTCAGCATTCACTGCAAGGACCGCTGATAACAATCAGTTGGGCTGATCCTTCAAGTTGCTGATAATACAAAAAATGACAATACTAAGTGTGGTAACGTGGGAGCAGACAACAGGGCGTAACAGGAAGGAAGTCATGATCATAGACTAAAATTTCCTCTCAAATATCTTGGAGCTAAGTTTATAAGCATTTTTATAACGTATGATCATCCTGTTGAAAAGAAAAGATGAAGGGCCATACAGACTGTATGCTAAGGAAAGACTTGTTTTGCCAACCTCTAAGACTTTGTGAAACCAGTTTTAGGTACTGTGCTCTCTGCCCTGCTTATTATTTTGTATTGCCCAATCTCTCACCCTTCCTCTTCTCCTTTATCCCATTAGTTTTCTTTCTTTCCTGTGCTTTAACTTTTCTACATAAAATTATTGTGCTTGATGCTTTCATCTGCCCTTTGGCTGTCATATCTTTAGTTTGTCCCTTCTGCTGGCGTCCTTGGCTTTCTGTGATCCAGCTTCAACTCTCTAAACTCTGATAATATGGTTGACACTAATGGTTGCACTGACTCATTCCTGATGAATCTCATAGCTTGTTCATGCGCTTCATCTACACCAATTACAGTGACAATCTCTACCTCTTTTTCGGTTTTCCTGGCCTAGCCTTTTGGGGTTTTTCTTCTAGCATTCACTGTTGCTTCAGTATCTTGGTCACAGGTTACATTCTCCCTCCTTATGTGAAGGAGGCCTTTTCACAGCCCATTCCTCTTCTTCCTCTGTGCTCTCACCTCTAGGTGCTATTCTTACAAACAGACTTTAACACTGGTCAACAACTCATAAATCTGTCTCTAATCAGCAGAGGTTTCTTTGAGAGCCTCAGTTTTTAATGATTGAGGGCATGTTTGGTTATCAGCTGGACTTCAGCAAAACCAAAACTGAACTCTTTATCTTCCTTTCACCACTTCTTTTACTTCCCATTATCTATCTTTCCTTCCTAGTTTCATTCTCGAGTAAAACACTGATCCTCTTACTCTTTCTGGTGATGCTTTTTTCTTGGCCTTCCAATAGGTTAACATACTAGACATTTCTTAGTCTTCCTGCTTTCTCCTTCAGAGCCTTCCTTTTCTGCTTATGCAGCCAAAATTCATATCCAAGGCTCCATTCTTTCCTGTCCTGAGTGTTTCAACATTTTGAGGGAGCTTGAATTTTGCAGCCTTTTCCCCATATATATATCAGAACTGCTTTTCTAATAATACTACCCCTAAAAGTGATGGCCTCAGCATCTGCAACCCACACTAGCTGACTGCAGTGTCTGGCTATGTTTTTCCAAAAATGCTGGTGAGGGGTAAGTCCCCCCAACCTGCTGCAAGCAGTTGCATCAAAAATTGTGTTGCATTTCCACATTCTTTTCAGAGTCAGTTGAACCACTGAAATGCCCAG
Organism: Merops nubicus; assembly: GCF_000691845.1. Classification (NCBI taxonomy): domain Eukaryota; kingdom Metazoa; phylum Chordata; class Aves; order Coraciiformes; family Meropidae; genus Merops; species Merops nubicus. Next base: position 66,039 of record NW_008629322.1, read on the forward strand.
AAATATCAGGCAAAATAGACACTCTTTTGGGTATGCTGTAATACAAAGATATAGTATGTCCTTGCTCTGAGATTATATACTAAAAGATAATGGATGAGAGAGCAAATTATTAACCAATAACTATAGATCAGGTGGAACAAAGGGACAGAGTTCATGTAACTTCCTTGTGATACTTCCTTTTTGTCCACAAAAAGCAGCAGAGCCATAAGAATTCCAGTGAGGAACAATCTAGTTAGTGCCCTATCCAACCCATAAACTACTTCTTTTTCCCTAACACTGCCTTCTTGCATCATCACCTACGATTTACTAAGGGCTATATAAAGTTAGGTGGAAGCAGTTTCTTGTAGCTGTGAAATGTCATCTTATGAAAAGCCTTTCCCTAACTCCAAGGCTTGACACAGGATGGATGCACAGGATGGATTTTAGTAAGATAAAAATAAATAAGTCATGGCTCAGCTCCCAACAATACACATTGTAATTAAACTGAACAAGTACTATTCATCCAAAGAACATGATTGACTACAGGAGTACTCCTCATTTATAAGAAAAGGAGCTTTAAGATAGTGGAGCCTGCCACCACTAAGGTCCTTAGCAGTAACACTACAAATATCCAGCTGCCAGTAGAAGCCTTATTGCTCATACAAAAGTTTCCAGTGAGGTTTAGGTAGGAAACTCAAAAACTCATTTGAAGAAAGAAATTGTTCTTCTGAATCTTTCATATTCTAGGTGAATAATAAAGCTTTACAACAATTTCTTATGAAAAGATTTTGTGGATCAAGTTTAGATATTGCAGGGGTCCTGTAAATAAATTATTGCTAAGTTATAGTTAGGATTTTTGTCTTCTCTGCCCCAACTGATGATGCCTGTGATGATCAAAACTATTTCTTAATGCCCTCCTTATGTTTGTTCATGACCAGCATGCACACATCTGTTTGTCTGGTTATATTGTCTTCTGGTTTAAACGATATTTCTTTAGGTCTAGTGTTTTCTCTCCTCCAGATGTTTTATAGAAAGCAACAATATCCCCCAATTTTTGCCATGAAAATGTTCAGCAAGACTAGTCGTAAAACTAATCTTTGAGGAATTCCATTGGTACCTCCCTATTATTAAAGGTTTGACAGATACTTTTCTGGCACAACCATGATCATCTTCCCTTTAGTCAGTTCCTTCATCACCACACAATTTTTTTATTTATTTTATTCCTACTAAGCCAGTTGTTTACTAAGTCCATATAAATCAGGTATTCTACCTTTCCATTGCCTAGAAAAATCACATATCTTAGAAAAATTATACTATAGAATCATAGAGTCATAGAATCA
>NW_008629323.1:0-308 GCF_000691845.1 Merops nubicus
GTCTGTCCTCTTTTAGCCTTTTATGACTGCAGAACTTCTTATAATGGAAGAACTTCCTTTTATAATTAATATGCCAGATAACTTACCTTCCTAGACTAAGCTGCTACTCATTTGCTTATACCCTTGAGAAGCATTGCAACAAACAACCACATTCAGCTGAGTATCTGCTGGCAAGGAACATTTGGTGCAGGACATCTGCCCTGAACATCTAACAAGCAGGTGCTGGATTTCCTGGGTTAGGTGGGGTCTTTATTCAAAAACTGCATGAGATTTTGAATGACACCACAAAGGGGCACTGGAACAAATTG
>NW_008629324.1:0-18547 GCF_000691845.1 Merops nubicus
TATATGTTCTGCTGTAATCATTGCTTTCTCTTTTCACTACAAGCTGAAATCCTGTCCCTGTTGTTAAGGGAACAAACCTTTCCAAACCCTGGAACGTTTGTTTTCCAGGAATTTTACAGTATCTGAAATACAAAATACCTGCCAAACCATCACAAAACTGAAAATAACACCAAATCTATTTAAAACAGGTAAACCCACAACTTATTTCACTGCCTTTCCTTGAAATTTATGTTTGGCTACTAGCCAAATAGGCAACAAAGGACTGAATAGAAAGTGAAGATATTAACAGCAGCTGAGAGCATGCTTTCTGCACATTTTCTGTGAGTCTAACATTTTAGCATGTTTTTCTCAGGTTAAAATGCTGGATAAAAATTATACATTAATAAATTATTTTAATCATATTTCATAAGACTTGCTGAGGATCTTTTAGAGTTGGCTCACTGACACAGGGGGTTTAGTGGAATTAAATCAAATCAAATCTTTATGATTCATCCACTATTTAGATTAAAAGATCCACTTCCAATAATCTTAACCTGCTGCCAGGGACCTGATTACTGGGAAACACCCATACACTTTTCTTTCCAGTGCACACCAATAGTTTTAAAAAGTTTTCCACATTTTTTTTTTCCTCCATTTTACACTAGTCTTACAATACTTCAGATCCTCATCCCCACATTTAGAGATCAATACAGTTTCCATAATTAATAAATCAGTCTCTTTAAAAACCGTTGTCACCTATTTGAGCAGAAGTTTTACAGTAAACATTCATTCAGAAGAAAAGAGCTGTGTTCTCTTAGCATTTTCAACACAAGCACCTATAGGTCAATACTTTATACCTGTTAAATTTTATACACACAGTTATTGTTACAAATTTCTAGAGAGAGGGTCTATGAGTTGGAGCAGGACCCCATCATGTGTGGCCGGGACTTGAAGCTGAGTCTGTACACGTGGCTCCTGAGATGAGAGAAGAATTGCACAAAATTACATCAAAGGCTGAACAGACAATCAACAGAGCAAAATGAATGAGATCCTGGTTTAACTTGTTGGAACAGAAATGTAAGAATCGTAAAAAGGCATTAATGGCTAAGCTATTCAAAATATTTTATCATGAACTGGTAGGGAGTGGTGCCTGCTACACACATTATTTCTGTGGACAAGAGGTGGATTATAAATGAGGGGGCTGGAAAAGCAGGGCAGCTGATGTGTAACTGTGTTTACAAACTAAAGAGTTACAAGCACACTTAGCTGACAAAGTTGTATTCTGTTTAAGACAGGAGTAAAATATTCTGGCACATGTAGTTTGTAGTTATGATACTGTTTAGGTCTCAACAACAGCTAAGTAAGAAATGGAAAAAACCTCTAAAGTATACACTTTCAAAACCATGAAGCTACAGATGGCAAATCCACGGTCTAAAAAGAGGCACTCAAAGCCTTGGAAAGTTCCTTAGCCTTACAGGAAACTAATACTAGAAAAGCAGCAGGAGAATTCTTACTTGTTTCTAAGATATCCATTCAGGATGACATAAAGATTTTAGCACATGGAAGGAGTTTGACAGAGGTGGTTAAGAACAGAAGATACGCATTTCACAAAGCAACAAACAAAATGCTGTGTGCCTGAATTAATTGCTTTGAGTTCAGGACATTACTAACAAGTTGAAATACAGGTCAGATAACGTGTTGAGAATATCAGCAATGGCAAACAGACTCAACTACCCTCATGATTATATTCAGTGAAATACATGGCCTTCTATTACAAAATTCAGGATAACTTCAAGTCAGTTATTAACAGAGTACTGTAGGTAGTGGCAAGGTTCTTTTCATTATGAAGATTATTCTATCATCTCTTATTTTTTCCAAAATGTTCATAGTATATATTCATGTTCTATGATCACACTTGTCATGTTGACAATACCAAAAAGGACAGATATGACAGAAATTTGAAGAAAGATATGTTTTTCTGCAATGGCTACAACAGCAAAGGGAAAGGGGGGCTGGGGAAACCAAATACCCAGAAAGGGAAAGGCAAAAAAAAAAGGGAAAGGGAAAAAAAAAAAAAAAAAGGAAAGGAAAAAAAAGGGAAAGGAAAAAAAAAGGAAAGATCCTGATATAAAATCACAAAAGCTTATTTTAATGTTGCATGGCCTCAACAAATTCAGTCCTCTTAGAGACTTATGATTTAAAGATACCACATATGCAACAGCCAGAAAGCTCACAGGAAAACAAATTATCATACAAGCAGCAAAAGGCAAAAGCAGGTACTTGTCTCTACTGCTGAGACACAGAGGGACTGGCCATTAGCAAAGATATCTGGGGTGAAAGAAATAGATACACATGCAGATACTCTGAGCAGAGCAATTAGATAAGGCTCCTACAGATATGAGAGCTGTAAACCACTAGGGAAAACACTTTGCTAAGATGAAGTGTCATCACCACACACAGCTCCATGGCTGGCTGATTTTGGAGAGGCTGCATCTTGTTGAGCTGCTGCTTTTCTGAACTGTCTATCCATTATACGCCATATAGTGCTGAGGGCTATAGAATTTGCACACCTCAGGGAAAACAGAACAGAGCAAATCATACCAGAAGATGGAAGTATACATCGGTGCTAAGCCAAACTGAAGTAATCAATACCAAATGTGAACGACAATCTATTTACACAAGGAACTTCTATTCTGTAATACTTCTCACTTGTGCTCATTCACAGTCACTAGAACAATGAGATTCAATACTGTGTGTATGGCAGAAGCAAAGTAAGGTCTATGGTATAAAATGAAAACAGAGGAAAGCATCCCAAACTACTTTTTATATGTTCGAACAGTGTCGGTTTTCTTGGCACTTTTTGTAACTTGGACAAACATAAATATTGATTTCTTTCCAAATATTATTTGAATTGCAAACTCCAGAGACATTTGTTTGCATTTTAAGAGATCAGAGTATTTCAATACAATCAGTATAAAAAGATAGCAAACAGAAAGAGCAAATGGTAAAAAAAAAACCAAAAAAAACCCCAAAAAACCAAACAACAAAAAACCACCTGGAATACAAATTAGACTCACAGGAACTTATAAAGAGGCTTAATAGCTATATATAAAGCTAGTGAAAAAATCGTGGTCGTAGAAACTACATATACTCTCAGAAAAGAGAACACACAACTTGCCATTTCTTCAGCCTGTCCTATGCCAACACTCTCTAAAAGAGCACAGCCGAAGTCTGGGATGAGAAGACAGCCCCGGTTTCTGTGCTTGGGCGTTCCCCTGCTGGTAAGCAGCAGCAGGGCTTTCCCACCCTGGGCATGTGCTGCCCCAGAGAAGAACGCCACCTTGAGCCCCCCTGGCTCCTCCTGCAGATGCCACAGTGACTCCAGAACTGAACTCAAACACCTCCTCTGCTGGCATACATACAGAGAACCTGAGCAGATGAACCATCTTGAGTTTCAGTGCCATTTACATTCATTCCTGGTTTTGAAAAGCAGCACTCTTGATATGCGAGTCCTGTTCTCTGCCACTTGCTCAATCAACTCCTTGCAACACAATTCAGATTTCACAGAGTCAACACTGAACTATGTAGCCCTGTACAAGTCAATCAAGCACTTATGGGCTTGCATTATATTAGCATGTTTCAAATTGAATATATTTCTTTGAAACACCCAACACACAAAGGTAAGTTACTGTGTTTGGAGAGGCAGCCAAACATTTGCTGAGAAGGCTTTTGGAAATGGTAGCAATATCAGAGGTTTCTTCATTATTAACTGAAAAGAGAATTCTATATTTAAAGCAGAGAAAAAGAAAGATAAAAAAAAAAGAAAGAAAGAAAAAGATACTGACATTTTGACTACATTCCTAAATTCAGCTAGACTAAGAATCATATATGAAGAAGAAAAAAATCTTACATTTATTCATCTTTAGGAGACGTCAATATATTGACAGGGTATGAATAAACATTAAACTCACCATCCAATATCAGAATTAGTATACCGAATATTGCTGATGGATTAATTATGCTTTTCCAGGCTATTCAGATAATTAGACGTATTAAGTTCAGAGCTATTTTTGCAATGATAATGGACTTGTTTTGTTGTGGTCTATTTAACAAACTGTTGGATGTTTTTTCTAAAGCTTGTTTACATTCCTGTACATCCTAGCTTTATTGACATTCTGTCCTCTGGATTACAGTGTCACATCAGCAACACCATTAAAATAGCTCAAGACCATATATAAACCTCACTTTTCAAATCTTATGCAATAAATCAGACCACAGTAACTCTTTAGAACCTTCCAAATTGAAATATGGCATACTATGCTAAGTAATTTTCTGTTTACTTTTACACATGTGCACAGTGTGTAAACTCTAGATATAACAGCTTCCATTCAGAAAAATGTTTTGGAGCTTGCAGAAGTTAAAATTGTTCAAAATTACATGTAACCTGAAATCACATACAGAGCACTCACCAAAGTTGCAAAGAAACAGAACAAAATCTAGGTATTTTCGGTTTCAATGTTTACACTGAAAAAAAAGTAACATGTTTAAATCTAGGCACATACATGCATGAATAACCTTAATCCTACTTATTAGGCAAATTCTTACCCTTTTACTGAGGCAGCTTTGTTAGTTGCGGTATATATTGTACAGAAGTCCCACTGGTCTCAACAGTCCAGTATCACATCAGTCTTTGTATTTACACTACCAAAGAATGAGCGTGTGAGGTGCCAGACATCCTCAGCTTCCAGCACAGCCTGAGACAGCATTCTGCATCTCGCTCAGTCAAACGTTCCAGCAAAAGCACAGGCCCAGCACTGGCTATTCTGAAATACGGAAAGCTTTAAACAGAAGCGTTTATACAGCCTCACACTACTCCTGCTCATTTAGAATCCAATTAAGCAATCAGAAGAACTATCTACTCAAGCTGTATCAAGAAATCTTACTTGCCACAGAAATCCCATGCACAACAAATATGTATATGCATGCAGACACTTGTTTAAGATATACACATCTATATATTTGTACTTATTCATGTTGTCTGGCTGCAATGAAAATAAACAGAAATTGCACAGCATTTTTGAAACATTTAACACTAGTATTCTTGAAAGGTAGAACTATTAGCCCAAATACATTTGAAAACATGGCTTTGTTGTTAACATGTTATGAACGAGTCGACTCCAAATATGAAAGAATTGCAGCATTATATAATTAAAGACTACTTCTTTCCTTCCGGGTACCATTACTCATTATGTGTGAATGTATTATGCTAAATAGCATTTAAACAGAATCTGCATTTTACCCTTGGGTTCATTCAATAGTCAAGATGAGTTACAGAAAAAGAAGATAATTTAGGATGAAAATAAAGCATTTTAAAAAAAGTTTTTTCATAATGTCCCTCAAAGATCAATTCAAACAGAGACTTGAAAAGGACAGTATGCCAGCATCAGTGTAGTTCCATTTAAATCTCCAATTTCCATTCATATTACACATCCCAAGAGTCCTGCAAGGACCATTTTCTTGCCTTTTTTTTTCTTTTAAGGAAAAAAGAAGACTCAACAGTATCCTCAGTGAAATGCATTATTAGAATATACATAAGACCCCTGAAAACTAACTTGAATATCTTAGCCTTGTGAGTATTATACTTCCAAAGCTACAATTATGTGGGCTGGAAGGGATTACACGGTACTGAATCACCTTATGTAAGCAAAATTTTAGATGAATTTCCTTTGCGTATTCTATTTTATAATCCCAAGATATAAAATTGCATCTATGCCTCATCTTTTTAAAGTTGTGTTGGGGTTTATTTTATTAATCCCTCATGCAAATTAGAAATGAAAATTTATTTATTTATTTATAGCATTCATCCAAATCAGCTTTGCTGGTTTGTTCTTGTAGCTTACCGTTTAGCTTGAGATTCATTTTCTCAGGGGATTCATCTTCTCTGTCCGTAACAGCTTTGCTTCTTTAAGCAGTGCACTGACTACATACAAGACTAAGATTGTAGGAGTTCATTTCTGTGTGCTTTACTGAAAATTTTACTCTGTAGGTGGCAATTAAACATCATATACTGTGAAATGATAATCATCTCCTTAAGGGGTAAACCTCAGTTGTGTCCTTGTATCACCCTTGAGTCTCCAAGGAAAAACTGAGCTGATGCATATGAGAACTGACATGCTGAGCATGAGATTGCACAGTGGTTTTGGTCAATTTAAGCAAGGATTCCACCGGACAACCCTGCCCTGACTTTTCGTGTCCTTCCCTTGGGCTAGTACTGCGCTTTTACAAACACGTAGTTATCTAGTTTATCATTCCCATCACCCAGCCTCTCTCCCCAGTAACTTTTTGGTTATATTCATACCCCAAATTCTTTCCACACTCAGTCACTATATAGGCACTGTACCATCACTGTATTTGTCACCACACAGAAAAGGTAAAACAGCTTAAAGGCAGAAAAAAATAAGGCAGGACCATTTCAGACCTCGTCACCCTAAGAGCCACTTGGCTTTATCTAAGCTGGTGTGCACTGGTATCCTGAGACAATATCTGAGATGGTCTTCACCTGCTCAGAAGAGAGCCATGACCCAAGACTCTCACAGCATGTGCCAGCTCTGGAAGCAGATTGTCAGAGAACACCAGGGACAGAATCAAAGCCAGAGTGTATCAGTCCCCAACACAGAAAAAGAAAAGGGAAACAGCTAATAGTACTAAAGCTATGACAGTGTAACACTGATGTGTATTTAGAAAGTACCTCAAATCATGGGCAGTGATATATCCTATTAAAAACAGCTGGTGTGTCCAGCATTTCTCTTTAGTAGCATTTACCTATTTTTCTTTGCCTGTCCTTATGTGAAACCAGTTCCTCCGGTGTTAGGCTACAAAACACGGCTCAAGGTAAAGTCAACTAGTATTTACACTTTTCCATTTAGAAAAAAATTAAACTGCAAAAGAGTAATTAAAAATAGTTAACATTTCATTGTGTTTTCTCTCTCTTTCTCCTCCTTAAAGGAATTAAACCGCTGCTGACACAGGAGGAAATTAATTGCTCCTGACTGCAGCTAACACTTATAACCCCTTTGAACTCTTCTGGTGATCATGACCCTCAGTTTGAGATACGATGTTCAGAGTGAATGAGCATCTATTAGTCCATAAACAAGCCACAAAAAAAAAAAAAAAATCTTTTGTATTCATTAGAATAGACTTCTTCATCACCCTTGGCATCTAGGTTTCTCACCTCAAATGGCATCTTAAAACTCCAGGCAAAACTAATTCATATTACAAGCCAGTCTGAACTATAGCAAAAACATACACATTTGTTCAAAGTTGCTCAAGAGTCACTGATGATGAAAAATCAAGTAATCTTTATGCTCCAGGTCCCAGTATCTCTAGCTAAAATACATTTAAAGGAAAACAAAAAAAATCAAGATTATTATCTACAACTTGTGCTGCAATACTTTCCTTTATAGCATTCCAAATCTTTCACCTTCCATGAACAATGAACTTGAGAAAATAATATGAAAGGAAAAATCTTTCATTTCCATGAATTTCAGAAATGATTAACTGAAAACAGTATAGAATGAAGAGTTAGGATAAAAGATGAAAATGAATATTCTGTTTGCTTTGTATTAATTATTTAATCTCCATGTAAAGATTGGATATTTCTGGGTGTGGGGCACAACAAGTAGGTAGCATGAAAGGGACATCAAAATGACAAAACAGTACTTAAATTCTAATGTTCTTTGTTATATTGTCTGTTGTATGTATGTCTATGAGTTACCTATCTGCTCTGCACACCTAATTCCAGGAAAAGAAAAGAGAACAATGCTGCTGATAATCTTTTTTTTATACCTTCCAATTTTTGGAAATTGTTGTAATGAGGCACTTCCTTTATAAATGCCACAAAATCAAATTCAGGTGAATTTTCTAGTCATATAAATATTTAACAGAGGACAAACTTGATTAACTGAAGTTGTCTCTGTTCTTGAATTCAAATAGCAAGCAACCTAACTTGAACAGGTTTTCTGCCGTGAGTTTTCCCAATGGCCACTGGAAACTTGAGGGTTTCCTCCTCTTCTGAGAACAAAAGAAAACAACATCAACATTGAGATGCTTACCTCCCAACACCAATGTGACACGTGGACCCCAACATCAATGACAGACAAAGCTCTGTAGGAACAGGGAGGCTAATAGACTTTACAATTACCCCGCTGAGCCAACATGAAATTTCATACATTGATTAAAGTCTAATAAATATTTCTACAAGCCTGTCACTTTAAGTGAACTGTGCTTCCTCTCCTTTCCTCTCTTCTTGCCTACTCAATTGATAACAATTTGATTCATAAAATGCTCAAGGGTCAAAAAGACAGCAGATATCCTACTTGCTGGTAACACATAGCTAAAATTCAGTGGCAGGAAACAAAAGCCAATCAGTTATTTTACAGCAGAGAAACTGTAGATATCCTACGAAAGCAGCACGCTAACAGCCACGCGACAGAATACAATGATGCATCATCTCCTGAATGGAAAGCTTTGATGAACCAGTAGATAAAATCAGCCTGTTGGTCACTGTAGTCTGCAGTTCAGCATGATGCCAATCTCGCTGCAGCCACGCCTGGGCAACTGGAGCAACCCAATCCTACCACTAAGAATCTGTTAACTGAGCTTGCTGATTAATACAGCTCCTAAAGACTTTCTGAAGCTCAAACTTGACTTTGTACACTTCAGCTTTTCTGTGTTCACCATCACACGCTTCTCTTTTAATGACTGGGTTTACATCCATATTTAAAAGATCTATACCAAAGTGTTTTGCTACATGATATGTCCACAAGAGAATCCAAGGAAAAATGAAAGAAGTGAGCCCCTAGCTTCCATTATCTTTTTGCAATATCAAACTCACCTGGGAAAGATGGCCATTTGTAGAGAAATGCATTTAAGATGCTTAAAAAAAATTAAAAAAAAAATTGTGGAATTACATTTTCCCTCATTTTTTTTCCATCTTACATACTTAAGGCTCCATTTTATCATATTATGTCACTGTCCACCCAGCAAAATATTTGTGAAGCACATCTGCAGGCTCACATAAACAAATCTATTTAGTCAGCTAAAAACTTGTTTAATTTTTTTTTTTCTTCTTCAGTTAAAGACAGAGAGCTCAGCATCCTACTGGAAAGGACTTTTTAATAAATCTAGGACAAACAGGAACCCTGATAAGAAATTATTGTAACTAGTTCAGAAACAGCAAAACAGTTGTGTAAAATATATTAATATTTTCTTTCAGTTCACAGGATTTCTTTGGATCGATTTCTAGTTCTGAAAAAGGTTTTCACAATACCTTTTATTGCTCTTTAAACCACTATCAAAATTGTTCAAAAGTAACAGACATGATTTTATGGTACCAAAATGGGTTTCTTGGTAAACATTTTACAGACAAGATACAAGACATGACTGATGGAATTCTACTAAAATGTAAGAGGAATGTCAAAAAAGTCCATACTACTTGCAGCAAAACAGTGCTTTTGAGGAAATGAGAACTTTACTCAGAAGAAACAGAACTACGTTCTACAAAGAGACCCCATAAAATTTAATGTAAGGAATCACTCTTTAGCATGACGTGCTGGATTTGGACTAAAGAGCTGTGGGCTTAATGACATACAAGCACGGACTCCTGTGATTCAGTTTGTTGAAACCAGTAGGACCAGTATGCAGTACAATCTATTCTGCAGTACATGCACTCTCTTCTACTCACACCACTCTGTTGCTTGTCATGCTACAGAAACCTTTCATTCTACATCCCTCTGGAATTACACAGGTAATTAGCACAGACAGAAGCTGTTTACCTACATCTCACTTGGGCTATCCAGCATTGCTGTTTTCCTACTTGGTGGAGCCCCCCAAGCAATGCAGGAGGGAACACCATCTACTACAGGGGAAGAGAAGAGCAAGCCCTGTTGGTCTACAATGCCCTGACACTACATACCCTGGTAAGAAGAGGCCAGAGCTCGTTGTAAGTCACAGGACTTTGTGATTTATTTTACTTCCATCATTCCATTCAAAGCATGCTTTCTTGGCTAGATGAAGCACTCTGTCTCACTAGGCACAAATAAATTTTGAGTAATTCCTCCTTCATGATGTGTTTTCAGGAAGCTGACTGGCATTTTTTTTCCACACCCATATGGGATACAGGTAGGCCTCTGAGGAAATGGAAACGGGAGGAAGATGAAGAGATGAGTCTGCCAAGGAGGAGCAAAATTCCTGCAACGTTTATAGCAGTAACTACTGTAGCTGCTCTCTACTCTCCAGGGAGCACAAAACAGCTAAGTATTTACTTGGCTTATTTGAAACAATTTTTCCTTGTACTGGTGCATCCAGAGACAAGACTAGCTAAGAGTGCTTACTTGGTGTGCAATTTCAGTGACAGAAAAGCTTTTTTCTTCATGTGCAAGTTAATCTTTTAAACTGTGAAACCCAGTGCTAAACATGCATTTTTAGGGATGACAGTTTTTGCCAATTCCAATCTGCGCTTGTAAACAGGGACCTGGCCTAGGATTCGACTGCCTGGGCTTGGTCAGACAGCAGCCTTTTCAGGAATGTCCTCATTTGACAAGAGATATCCAGTACATGTAACAGTGATAATGGTAGACATAGGCCTTTGTACTTGATTAGTCCCTTTAAGTCAGGCAGGAAAATTAGTATTTAAATATTACACACAATAATGCATTGCATTACTTGTTGGTTACATAAACACAAAAGACAGGATGAAAGACTCGGTGATGTTCATGATGACTAAGCACAAATATTACCAAGTGCTTAGTTACCAAGTGTGTTACTCCAAAAACTCCACGTTCATGGGCATAAAATGTGGTAAGGCAGGGCTCCATTTCTAAATTAACATGAATTTGCATGCTCAGCAGTACTAACACTTTTAAAAATCTTTCCACAAAGTAGATTGCTAAGCCTGTCTATACCAGTGTATATTCAGATTCATTATGAAGGGAAGTTCATTATTGCAGGGAAGTTTTATAAAGGAAAAAATCTTGAGGTGCTCAGCATCGAAAGGACCTTTTCTGTGTCAGTGAGGTGGCACACTGTACCCAGCCAACAATGAAAAACTGCACTCTGTGTTTTCTTATCCTGCACACATATGAAAAAAATAACCTCTCTTTAGTCAAACGGGCATCAAGTAGGCAGTTTAAGTCATGTTAACTGTTCAAATATTTAAAAAATCAAATGTATTCATTCATATTTTCTAAACTTCAAAGTCCTTCTGATAAATCTTATTTTGTGAGCACTGCCTTCTTCCTTCTAAGCAAAATAATGGTTACAGAAGGAGATTTAAATATCAAAATCTTTATTTGCTAAAAGTTTGATCCTAAAGACTTTACTCTGGTACACTGACTTTGAAGTTAATACTCAGTTTTACCTGAAAAGGGACAAAGATTTAGCACTGACTTCTAGCTGCTTAATTGCTTTTAAAGCATGCAGGCAGCTTTTTCTTTTCTTTGCTTTGCAGGAAAACTTGAACTCTTAGGATAGTTGCTACAAAAGTTTCCTATGAGTGTTCAAAACAGCTACAGTCTGCTAAGAAGTGGAGAGAAGAGCCAGATTCTCTTCTGAAGTTGCTGTCGCAGCACATGACAAACAACCCAGACAGAAAAGAACAGCGACAGTTCTTTCAAACTTTTCTTCTCCTATAAAACACAAGAAGTGAAAACACTATTCAATCTTCACTAACTTTATAATTTATTTTAGAAAAAGGTAGAATTGAAACCTGCTTTACTAGATAAACCACTAATCCTTTCACCTCTAGGACAGCTGTTTTTTTTTAACACAAGTTCCTAAACAGACTTTGGTGTTCTGCCTTGTGGTAGTAGTTCCTATCAGAAAACTGATCATCTCACGGGATTCAGAACAACCAGCGGCCTTTGGCAGAGAGACACAGCGTCAAGCTGTCACAGGCTGGGAACCATCTCTTATCCTAGGAAGGTTGTAAGCAGGAGAAAAGGGTAAAGGTCAACAGCAATGCACTGTAATGGCAGTGTACATTTTTCACCAGGTGAACAATACCTGGTTATAAGAATAAGAATTCAGAACTCTCCATTTTCACCATTACTTGGACATTTATTGTCTCACTTACTCAAGGAGTAAATGAAAATGTTAAAACCATTACATTCTCACATAAACGTCTAGAAATTTAGATTTGAACTAGGTTAAATACATAAAGGTCTGACAACCGTAATGTTAAACATTTTATATATCTCCTAACTGTAATAGACCTGTGGAAAGCCTTCCAATGAAATCTTAACCGTGAGCAGCCTTTGCAAATTTTGAACTGTCAGCAACAGGAAATCCAGAATTTTGATCAGTGCTTAGCTTTATGAATACATTTACTCTGAAACATGCTCTATTCTACAAGCTATATGCCTTGTTTGTCAATGAGTCAGTGCCTGTTAATAAGCCATGCAAAATGAGGTAGATTGAAGTTATGCAAAGAAAAATTATCTTTCTTGAAACTAGTGTTAGCTGATTTGCCTACTTAACATGTTGTGACAGCTTCAAGATCTTCAAACTGTCTAGAGATATACACAAACCATTAAAAACTCTAAGAAAAACTGCATTTGGAATAATAGCAAATGTCAAAATATCTTGGAAAACATAGGGCAATAAAATATTAATAACAAAACAGATGTTTAATGGCAGCCTACGAAACACTTCCAACATGCCAACATGTTGATGTGATTTATACAAGAAGAGAGGGTATGTCACATTTGGAAAATGATGTCCTACGGTTCTCCAGGATGCTTTAAGCACGTATTGGAAAAAGGAGGGGGGGGAGAAATAAAGAAAAAAAAAAAAAAGGAGCTATTTAACTATATTTAAATTTAACCAGTTTAGTAACAAAAATGACAACTTACTTATCTGAAAAGCTTTCTTTATACACAGACTCTTGACAGCCTTCAAGAAAATAAAAGCAAGTAATGCCTTATTCTGCTGTTAACATTTTTGTTACCTGTCAGTGATTTGTGTTTGTTAGTTGGTGTGTTTTAAATACCAAACTCACAGCAGCCAAAAGACCCCTATTATCCGTACAAGATGAAAGAGCTGGAGTAGGTACATGTGACCTCCAGCTCTAAGAGACAAAAAGAAAATAAAAAAACTTCAGATGGTACATTAAATTTCTAGATTGCTGTGCAGGATTAGTAATCATCAGAATAAGTAAATACTTTTCCAATGGTCTCCAATTTTGAAAATAATGTAAATATGTAAAATCCTTTTAAAAAAAATAGTCATAGGTTTAAGCACTCCAGTCTGAATATGTAGTTGCAAAACTTATGAGTCACAGAGTAGTTGCCTTTATGAAAAAGGCTACCTCATCCTCTATTTTAGAGTTTGATATTCTGGACAAAAACAAACTGATTTTTTTTTTTCTTAAGTGCCATTTTCTTAATGAGAAATTGATGAATGATGACATCTGGCAAGAGAAAAAAAGCATATGGTCTAACTAGCTGTTTCTACAGAGCTTAAAATCATCTTTGCAATTTTCTTTGGTTGCCATTATGATTGACAGGTCATCAAATAAATCACTCACTCTTCTCCCCCTCTCTACTGGTCCTCTGTACCATCAAAGACACCAGGGGGTAAATTTGTACTGTAGTGTATGAAGAATTAGACATGCAAGATCCATTAACATAAATGGGATTTTTGCACCTAATTCCCTGCACACCATGCTGAAAACTGTAGCCGTAGGATATAATATCCATGTTTTCTTCTTTATTCTATTTATAATTTTTAATTATTAATTTCCAGCATAATTGGGTTCTTCTAAAGAAAATGAAATGCCTAGTACGTTACCTAAAATATTGTTTAAGACCCCTTGGGCTTGATGTGGAAGATGACAGGGAGTATGTATGTGATCCAAAACCTCACAAAAACTAGGGTGAAACAGGATTTTTGATCACACATTCAAATTTAGCCTGGCTCCTTAAGAGCTATTACCCAAACCTGACTTGATTCAGCCCAACTCATCCTGATCTCTCTTAAAAAGTAATCAAAATGGATATATTACTTGAAAACTAGAAGCAAGTCAGAGGTGTTTAAAAGTGACTCGAGTCACTGAAACATGGGCTGGCTATTTAAAAAATTACAGATCAATGGAATTGGATAGAAGTTTTTTTTTTTTAAGGCTTTTTCTTTTTTGTGATACCTCAAAATGTCAGATAAAAGCAGTTTTTCTGAATGATACTTAAATGCAGTCTGCTTCTATTATTTTCCTTTCATCAAAAACTTCTGAAATTGATTTATCTAATTTCAATCTGTGGCAATTTTAATACTTTCATTTTGATAAACGTGCAAATCATAAATCTGGGTTGATGTACTTTCTTTTTTTAGGGTCTTAATAGGTATATTGAAAAAAAATATTTTAGTTGCATTGACATAGAAACGAGATAAGAGAAGTTCACATTCACAACAAGATTTGCTATCCTAAACCACTTCCAGTTACAGAATCTAGAACCTTCCCATACGCAGACAGCATCCTTCTTTGCCTTCCTTTATGAACCTGGCAAAGGCATCAGAGTGAGTTATTGAGATAAGGCTGTTTGTCTGTGTTAAATCTGTGTGGTATGACCAACATTTTCCAAAGATTCAAAGAAGAAGTGGTCCTTTTTACTTAAGGGCTCAAAGAGAAAATGTAATAGACAAAGTTTCAGGAGAGAAAAAAAAAAAACAACCAAACAAACCAAAACCAAAACCCAACCTAATAAAAAGTAAGTGCCACGAGGGAAGATGAGACAGCCTCAAAGAAAAATAAATGTGCTAAATAGCAACATAGATTTGAGAAGGCTGAGTTTGCTATCATACAGCTTAAGATCTGCAGAACTGAGATAACATTAAGAAATTGCTGGGTCAGACAAATAATTTGGTGTGTTTATTAGGTTTTGAAGAGAAGCCAAAGTAAAGAATGCTGTATCAGTAAAGAAGCTGACAATGAGGACGAGGCAAGTAAGTCTGATATCAGACATTTTGTTGAGGGAGATACTGTGAGACTTTAAGATAATGGGCAAAAAGTTCAAAATAGCTGCTAGCTCACAGATCTAGACAAAAATTGTCTTTTTCCAAGTGGTTAGGAAGAAGGGGAAGGAATGCTAAGAGATTAAATGCTTCATTCATTTTTGGCTAAGATTAATATTGAAAAAAAAAATCAATGGAAACTTGCCATAGCAGTAGAAAACCACCAGGTGAATGATCAAGATAGAGGTGGTAATTTTACAACCTATTCAACACATTTAAATTTGAAACATACAATATAAAACTAATAGATACTACTTGGAACTTTATTTCCAGTGTTTTCTACCATGTTTTCTTCTGTACTAAGAATCTGCTTTTTAAAAACTCTGTAAATTTGAAATCTAGGCAAAGCAAGTTCAAGATTACAAAGCTTATTCCCCATCTTGGTTCCTTTCTGATAGAGTCTGATGAAAAGTGTCTCTGCTCTTTACAGGTCTGTTTTATATAACATAAGCTAGTTTTGAACAAGTATTTCAGTAAGCAACAGCTATGTCTATGGCTGTCATTTCTAAACAATGTTCTTCTTACTAGTTAAGCTAACAGCTTTACACACCACTTCAGCAAACACAGAAGGGAAACTGGCACCTGTTGGCTTCTTCTGTGATGTTTTTCTTCATGAATATATTTTCATGTAGTATAATAGGGCTTTTCATATTTCTTAAGATTTTTGTTTCCTTTTACTTGTTACAAGCATTGGTTGAGAAAATGCTTCAACCTCTTCAATTTTCGAATAGAAAACCACAGAAAGCCTCTTTGCTTTTGTAAGTATTTCTTAAGTTTATATGGATTATTTTTTTTTCTCTCTTGCTACAGTAAAATACTATGAGAGAAACACCTTCTGTTCATATCAATGGTCTTTCAAATATTAGGGTCTAGTTCATGTTCATAACATCTTGTATAGGGTCCCCTCATATTTGACATAACCAATTATCCAAACAATGCTGAGACTACATTCATTTCTGCTCAAGTATATATACTTTTTTTCAGACAGTCCTGAAATACCAAGCAGGAACTTTTTTGGACAGCTGCTAAAATGGACATGGTCATTCATAAGCATTTCCCATTTTTTCTGTGATGAACAGAACTTGAACTGACAGCTACATTTCTAATATTTTCAGAACTTCTCCATTGTTTTTGTTTACCTAACACTTTACAGTACTCCAAGTGAAGCTGGATGCCCTGCAAATATATACGTTAACACCTGAAGGTTGTGCAGCCATTCAGCGAGATTTGGACAGACTGGAGAGCTGGGCCAAGAGGAACCTAATGAGGTTCAACAAGAATAAGTGCAAAGTCCTGCACCTGGGCAGGAGCAATAAAATGCACCAGTACAGGTTAGCAAGTGATCTGCTAGAGAGCAGCCCCGTGGAGAAGGACCTTGGAGTCCTGGTGGACAACAAGTTCTCCATGGGACAGGAGTGTGCCCTTGTGGACAGGAGGGCCAATGGTGTCCTGGGGTGCACTAGGAAAAGTGTGTCCAGCAAAACAAGGGAGGTCCTCATGCCCCTCTACTCTGCCCTGGTGAGACCTCACCTGGAGTATTGTGTCCAGTTCTGGGCTCCCCATTTCAAGAATGACAGAGATCTACTGGAGAGTGTCCAGCAAAGGGCTATGAGGATGCCTGGGGGACTGGAACACCTGCCTTATGAGGAGAGGCTGAGAGACCTGGGGCTGTTTAGTCTGGAGAAGAGAAGACTTAGGGGGGGATCTAATTAATGTGTATAAATATTTGTGGGCTAGGTATCAGGAAAGAAGGGGCAATCTCTTCCCACTTCTGCCCTGCAATAGGATACGTAGCAACGAACACAAGCTGGAGCACAGGAAGATCCACCTCAACATGAGGAAGAACTTCTTTCCTGTAAGGGTTCCAGAGCACTGGAACAGGCTCCCCAGGGAGGTTGTGGAGTCTCCTTCCTCAGAGACTTTTCAGACCCATCTGGATGTGTTCCTGTGTGACCTGCCCTCGACTAGATGGTCCTGCTCTGGCAGGGGGATTGGACTCGATGATCTCTGGAGGTCCCTTCCAACCCCTAACATTCTATCATTCTGTTTACTATTGCTAGATTACAGTGAACAATTAACAAAACAACACTAGGCAACTCAAATGGTGCATCAAACATGGGACATGACAAACCAAGAGCCAAACACACTACTTTTATTTCTATTGAAGACATGACGAAATCCCCAGCAAATCACCAGAGATGGTGCCAAGAGATTAAACCTTCTTGTTAAAAGCATAAAAAAATCAATGTTACCTTCAAGAGATTGCTGATAAAAGATAACAGAAATATTTTGCCTTTTACAGGTAAAAGATCTTAAAAGTTCTTTGCCCTTAAAGTTCTTTATTAGGAGATTCAAAATACTCATAGTGACATGCTTATTGCAAATGTTGAGATTTTTATGCATTCAAGTTTAAAAGCTAGTTTGTCTCCATTCCCTTTAGGAATATTGTTCCCTGGCACTCTGAAGAATTTGATTTCCAAGAAAGGTACAAGACACATACTGCATACAGAAAGAGCGGTCGCTCATTTAATTTGTACATAGGTAAGCAAAAATGTTTGTGTGTGTATAATCTAAATTGACTTCATTGTGGTTTAAATGTACCTAAGTTCAGTTCAGAAGAAACTAAATAGTCCAGATAGTCAATATTAAATGTATGTTTTGTCCCTTTCAAAACATGAAAGGAAAACTGTGGATGTACTTGTGCATGTAACTGCACTCTGAGGGCACCGTATCAACACCGTGTACATTAGCCACCGCATCTTAGAATCATAGAATCCTTTAGGTTGGAAGAGACCTTTAAGATCAAGTCCAGCCATTAAGCCAACACTACTAAGTCCTCTGCTAAAACAGATCAGAATCTGTCAGGGTTGGAAGGGACCACAAGGATCACCCAGTTCCAACCCCTCTGCCATGACCAGGGACACCTCACACTAGATCAGGCTGTCTAGAACCTCATCCAGCCTGGCCTTAAAGACCCCCCAGGGATGGAACCTCAACCACCTCCCTGGGCAACCCATTCCAGGGTCTCACCACTCTCATGGTGAAGAACTTCTTCCTCATGTCCAGCCTGAATCTGGCCACTTCCAGCTTGGCCCCATTCCCCCTAGTCCTGTCACCACCCAATATCCTAAAAAATCCCTCCCCCGCTTTCTTGTAGGCCCCCCTAAGATACTGGAAGGCCACAATAAGGTCACCTCAGAGCCTTCTCCTCTCCACACTGAACAGCCCCAACTCTCTCAGTCTGTCCTCACAGGAGAGCTGCTCCAGCCCTCTGATCATTCTGGTGGCCCTTCTCTGGACACGCTCCAGCAGGTCCACATCCCTCTTGTACTGGGGGCTCCAAAACTGGATGCAGTACTCCAGGTGGGGTCTGTCACAATCCGGTACCGGAAAGGCACCGGGTCAGGCTGTTTGTGACTTTAACTTGGGGAAAAGGACTGAGGTCGAGACGCCCATGTGGGACTCTCCTCCTGGGGTAATCAGTCCCAGGTTCTAAGGTCAGAAC
>NW_008629325.1:0-5254 GCF_000691845.1 Merops nubicus
ACAGCTGCAGCCCCTTGCGGCTGGGTCGCAGTGTCTGCACCTTTGGCCCCGGCCGTCAGCGTTGTGCAACACGCACCCCGCGGCTGTGATTGCGCAGGGCAGGCGGGCTGGGGTTTCTCCTTTGGTTGGGCTTTTTTTTTTGCTAGTCCCAGGTTTTGGATTTCTCAAGCCCTTCTATGCTACAATTTACAAAGGAATGCAGACGTGTGTCCAGTTCTTAGGCTATTGTTTAGGGCTTAGGCCATTTGAAGATTCTTTATTATCTTACACAAGATCTAGTAAATAATAAAAATAGTTTCTAATTTTCCTGCAGAAGGTTTAAGTATCTGTGTGAGTGGACTACCAGTCTCTTTTTCATGGGCTGGCTAGAGACAACAAGTGTGGTAAACAGGTTCAGTAAGCCACAGCCAGTTCTTCCCTTGTAGCTTTTCTTCCTTAGCTCTTGGCACTTTTTATAAAAGGCATCAGGTTTATCAGCTCCAAACTGTGAATAGGGAAACAGGGGCACTAACAACGAAGACATCAAAAGGAACAGCAGAGCAAGAACCAAGCCTGACTGCTGTGCAGTTGACCGTTTTTGAGAATTCATCAAATGATCCAAACTCGACAGTAGCTGCAGCTGTGGTACTACACAACACAAGAATTCACAAGTCCCAGGTTGCTGCCTGTGGGGAAGATAAGGAACTGCTCGGCTTTGTCTCCAGTTGTACCCAGACCCATTTGTTTAAACATATGGATTCATTACAGGGGGCAGTCCCACCTTGTTTCTTTCGGACTACCTGTTGGAAGCAGCCTGTAAATAGTTTTTGTTAGTAACTGAAATTAAAATGTGAGGCAGTAGTGCTTGTTGAATGCAATGTTTTTTGGTAACATTCCTACAGATGTTGTAGCTAGTCCAGATTAGTTGAGATTAGCATCAGGTTGTCTGGTAGCTGTTCACAGATCTCTCTAAAATTGTCTGGTGGCCTGTAGGCAGGCTTACCTTGAATTGAATAGGCTTTCTTGTCAACTCTTTTCTCTGCTACTGTGAAAAGCTAGTTCCTCTCAAGCAAACTATATTAAGAAAAAAAAAAAATATCCAGGATGCCTCCCTGCACATCTGTATTTGTTACTAGTGGGTGCTGTGGTGGCATTTAAAAAGAAAACAAACACAACCCAGAAAAACAGAAGCAACAAAAAAATCCAGCAACCAAGAAAACCCACCTTGGCTTGTTCGTGGTCTCAGCTTATTCCCCTTGCCAGGGCTTTGGTATCTGAGCAGCTATTCCGAAGGCAATGGACGCAGGGGCAGCCTGATAACAGGCACTGAGGGATAGGCTGGTCGTAGCCGTGCCCGGTGCCAGGCTGCTCCTAATCTGCACAGTGCCAAGCCATCCACCACGTCTCCTTTCCCCGGTGGCACCCACGGGGCTAATCTTCAGCAGCACATGTTCACTGACTGGGCCTGGGAAGCTCTCAGGCAGTCAAGAGGCTTGAGGCTGCTCAGAGCTGAGGAACAAGCCTGCAAAGTGTACAGACAAACAGGCTTTTCAGCTGCCAGGTTTGGCATAAAGGCAGACTTGGAAGTCCACAGAAAATCAGTTGGTGGGGAGAGGGAAGAGAGGCACAAACCCATCTCTGCTTCGCAGAGCACCCCAGGTACTTTGTCATGTGCTGCAAATTTGAAGACTCTATAAGGAAGTGCTTCAAAAGAGACACATGATTCCAAAGACCTATTTTTAGCAAAAGTGATTGCATAATTCTTTCACTTCCCCCCCCTTTTTTTTTTTCTTTCCTTCTGAGATTCTCTCTGTGAATATATTTATTGCTGAAACTATTTTGCTGTATTTTTTTGCACAGTGAATGATCATCT
Organism: Merops nubicus; assembly: GCF_000691845.1. NCBI lineage: Eukaryota > Metazoa > Chordata > Aves > Coraciiformes > Meropidae > Merops > Merops nubicus. Next base: position 1,853 of record NW_008629325.1, read on the forward strand.
TCAGCCTTTTCATAAGTCATGACTATTGTTGATTAATACATTGTGTATTTTCATTGCTGTTTATTTAGTGACAGTAGTTCTCTGACACTGTGTCAATGCAGCTTCCACTCAGAATGCAGCAACTGAGCGTACAACTCAGAACTACACTATTATTTTTACCTAAGTATAGTTGGATTAAACAAATATGGAATATGCATGAATAAAATGAAGTTTCTTCTCAAAGTAAATGTCCAAATAACCTTTCCAGAATTTTGTCTGAGGGTATCCACTGCCACCGTGGAAAATATCTGCCATGTGCTAGTGGCATGTAGCTGTTATGTTGTCTTGCTGGGTGAACTGAACTGCTTTGAGAATACTTGGGTTTTTTTTAAAAATAAAAGAACTCTTGTGTTTTAAGGAAGCAAAATTAATCTACCTGAATTTAAAGCCTTGCTTTTATTGCTCCCTGCTGAGGACAGCTCATAGCTCAGCAGAGGATGACAGAGTGTTTGCTAGCTACTTTTTTTGCAATGCACTTGTGGTGCTAAATATTGTCAGGAGCAGTCGTCTGTCCCTCCATTGCTGGAAGAAGTGGAAGTCATCTGTGGAGGGGAAGTCTGGAATAAGCTGATTTTTATTTTGGAACAATATGGAAGCTCAGAGATTCCTTATCTCTAGTAAGCCAAAAAGGGGTGAAGCAGTTACATCCAATGAGTCAAGTCCTTCCACTGTCATCTTTTTATACAAAATAATTTAAGGTGCTTTCCTAATTATAGTTCCATTTCCTATCCTTAAAAGGAACACTTGCAAAGCACTGACAGTTGTCTGACATGTAGTAAAACTACTCTAAGCTCCCAGAAGTCAGTCTGTTCTGGGGGTCTGTTGCTCAGTGATACTAGTCCTGGTTATCAGCAGGCAACACGACGGTGTCACATTGTGCTCAGCCTTCCCCTTGATGCAGTGAAACACTTCACACAGTGAGCCTTACAGCTAACTTCAGCAGAACTGGGCTTTCACCTCTAGCATTTTCCTGGCGAGTTCTGAAATGCTACATCTAAGTTACAAGAATATAAGAAATAGAAGAAATAAATACTGTATTTCTTAACAGCAGGGAAGGAAGAAAGAGAGAGAAAAAGAGAAGGCAAGAGCACAAACATCTGTGCGAGTTAGCCACAAGCTGATTCAGATTTTAGATTGGCTGGAATTGATCAATTCTTATTAAATGTTTAAGGAAAATATACCACAGTGTTACAGTTATGTTTTACAAAGTATTTTTTTATTACTGATCCTATCCCCCTCCTTCACACACTTAGGCACTGCGTTTGATGCTTATTAGTGATCTGCGGGTTTGCCTGGCAATGCACTGAATGCTGTAATTACAGGAGGCTACTGCTCAAGTGTTATTTGTTTTATTGTGGATGTTGTCCCGTGTGACTCATATGATGCTAAAATTTAAATTATGTGGCCTAAGCACATGTACTCAAATTAAGGTTGCTCATTTCTGACTGTAATCTCTATATATGTGGTATATATTTCTATGTATATTGTATATAAAATAATGAAACATAAGCACAATGTGCACAGATAGGAATCACACAGTTTGCTGCACAGAGAACTGGAATTAATTGTAAGGGGTGCGTGTGACAATTTGCTTTTCCAAGCCCCTCAGTAACGTACCTGTGCTCTTGTACCCTGCACACGGGCACTTTGGCTCCGTGTGAAATGCTCTGATGAGGAGCTGGCTACTCCCCTTGCTGGCTGAGTGACAGCCCCACCGCTATAAAAAGGCCCCTTGGGGTGGACTGTGCTGGGTGTAGCTGATAGAGCAGCAGAAAGAGGGCTCGTCCTGGGGACTGCAACTAGGAAACTTGCGCTGGGTTGTAGCCACCGCCGAGTCTAAGGGACAGAAAATGCGTGAGATTGTGCACCTCCAGATTGGCCAGTGTGGGAACCAGATTGGCGCCAAGGTAAGGGCTCTTCTCAGTGGTGGTCATCAGCACTATGGGTGGTAGCAGGTCCAATGCTGTTAATGGATGGGGACTTGGGGAACAATGGCTTTTGTAACTCCATGGTAGGGTGCGTGGCACGTTACCAGTGAATAAGAGCATTTTGATATGGAAGACAGAAGATGTGGTTGCTCCTCACACAAAGGTTAGTGTTAAGACTGTCAAAGAATGAAACCTCTGCAATAGCTATGGCACAGTGATTTTACATTCTCCGGAGCATTCCTGCTCAGACGCACATTGCCAGGGGCACTAATCTAGTCTGCAAAATACTGGGACAAGTGGAGGAGCCAGTAATTCCAGGATGGTGAAGTTGTGAAGCCAGTAATTTAGTTCAGCCATACAGCAGTAACGCTGCCACATTATAATCATTAATGTGGGATTGTGTTAATTAGCAGAATGACCTATGCCATTAGTGGCCAATTAGGTTTTTTCCCCAAGAGTGGCACAAGGTGCAGCTAAGGATTCCTGCCTAAGTAAGTGGCTTCCTGTGAGAGGCAGTCATGTCATTTGGAGTATTTTTGTGTAGATCAAACACTGGCATGTGGTCACTTAGCAGTTGCTCATTGCTGACATTGTGTGCTCAGAGAAAAAAAACAACCAACCATTGCTTTTTGCTCTGATGTCCATCTTTTTATTTTTTTAATTATTTATTGCTAAGTAGGAGGTTGCCAAAAAAAAAAAACAAAAACGGTCTATGTGCTAGTTTGGTGCTGGAAGGTCTCTGAAGGTACCTGATAGCTGGAGGAGTCTTCCACTGTGTTTTTCCTCCATTTATTGCTCCCATAAATCTCACCTTGATTCCTTTTATTTGAGCATGAAGCTGTGGCTGGCCAGGGAATGTCATATTAGACCCTGATAGTTTGAATGCAGCCAGTGTGAGAGCTGAAAGGTTTGTATTTTTTTCTGTCAGCTTTGCCCAGGAAACTGCACGTGTCCAGTAAACCTGCAGAAAAGCACACCCGCAAATGCACCATGCAGATGTTGGCAACGGTGTATTCATACCCTCAAAGCGAGCCTGGATGCTAACCCAGGAGACCTTTAAATTTAAAATAGTCCGGTCATTACAGTGGGTGGGTGTGTCTACATTAACATTGCTGTGGCTGCTGCCTAGATAAGAGCCCCAGTACAAGCCATCCATATGAATGTCAAGATAGGAAGTTTAGAACCAACATCTGTTTGTGGAAAGCATTGCTCGCACAGACATTTGCCTCAGCCAGTTTTGTCATGCCATGACACCCCAAAGCTGCCCTCCCCAGCCCAACACCCCCTTGACTTTTTTGTGAAGCTTGTACCAACTAGTACCTGTGCTTTGTAAACCTATCCGAATTTTCTATGAAGGGAACAAATTGAGAGTCTCCACTTGCTAGTGCATGGGTGAGAGCTAAGCAGCACAAACAGTCTCCTGAATTTCCCCCTT
>NW_008629326.1:0-2376 GCF_000691845.1 Merops nubicus
CTGTGCCCACCCACGGGGGGGCTCTGTGGGTATGAATCCAAACAGCACCAGACCCCCAGGGACAGGGACGGGGTGTGGCCCCAGCTGAGCAGTGCCCGGGCGGGGGGGCACCGGCACTATGCCAGCAGGGTCAGGGAGGCCAAGGGCTGAGCAAACAAACACCTTCTATTGCTTTGAACACGACGGGCACATCCCGTGCCCGGGCTGGGGACAAAGCCACCGGGCTGTGACCTGTCAGAGCCCGGCGGGGACATGTGCCCACAGCCTCCCCGATCCCAGCGCTGCTTCCCAGCCCCCTCCCAGTCCAAGTCCTCGCTGTTTTTGGGGTTCGTGCTGTCAGGAGGGGCTCGTCCAGGGGTACCCGCCCCACTCACGCCGGGCACTGCAGGCTGCGGTAGTCGGCGGGTTTGGAGAAGCCGTAGGTGTTGACGAGGGGGAACATGAGCAGGGCCCCCAGCAGGGAGCCCAGCTGCTCCAGCGCCCCGTACCACACCAGCGAGCTGTGGCTGCGGCTCCTCAGGATCACCCCGGCCATCACCTTCACGTAGGAGAGCGTCCCGGTGAAGAGCACCCAGGAGAGGACCTGCTGGCGCGGGGGGAGAGCGGTCAGCAGGGCCGAGGGAGCTCCCCGCTCAAGGGGCACCACGGTGAGGCTGGAGCCAGGGGTGGCCCCAGAGGCCTCCCCGGGCGAGAGGGACCCTGTGACTTACGATGGTGGCATCGCCCCACGGGGAGTTCTGGAGCAGCGGGCAGGGGCTCATCGCCGCGATGGCCATGTTGTAGGCACCAAAGCCCGTCCCTGCCACGGTGAGGGTGCCCAGCAGGGTCAGGGACCTGCAAGGGACATGGCAGTGACATCAGGGAACACTGCTGGCCCGTCCCCACCATGGTGGTGGTGCCCAGCAGGGCCGAAGACTCGCAAGGGACCTGCGTGACACCGGGGCACGCTGCCAGCCCATCCCTGGTGAGGGGCACAGACCCCTGGCACAGGCTGACCAGCTCCGTGCTGTCTCCGTTCTCCTCTCCCCGGTGTCTCTGCTGCCAGGGCACAGGCACCCCACGGAGCCTCTCCCACCCCATGCCTTCTCCCCACAACCCCGTTGCAAAGCCGGGGCTGATCTTGGGGCAGACGTGCCCAGGGAGCACCCCAGTGCCCTGCTACCCACCTGCTGGGCAGGATCATGGCCACGATGCAGGCGAGGGGGTTGGCCATGGAGCTGAGCGTGGCCGTGAGGTGGTAGGCGGTGTTGCCGTAGGGCAAGCAGGAGTAGGACTGCACCGAGGGCAGGACCCCGTTCATCAGAGCAGATACCCAGGCGATGAGGAGGTAGATGAAGGTGAGCATAGCCAGGGAGTAGGAGACCTTCTCTGGCAGGATGTCCCCAGGCACTTTGGCATCCTTTGGGCACTGGCAGCCTCTGTTCAGCCTTGAGCTATCTCCCTCGTCAAGGATCTGTTCAAATGAGCTCAGAATGATGCTGCTGGAAAACAGCTTCTGCTGGGAGAGCTCCCACACCTTGGGCTGCCTGGTGAGGAAGAAGAAGGCCAGCAAGCAGGCCAGCATCATCACAGTCATGAGAAGGAAAAAGAGCAGGGGGGAGAATCTGGCTGGGAGGTAGCGGGTCTCCAGCTGGGAGATGGTGGTCTCCACGGTCTCGTTGCCCATGGTGACGTTGACAACACGGGTGAGGTTGACACAGCTGGAGAGGCCGGAGCCCTGGCCCAGGGCAATGAATGCAGGGATCAGCCCGCTGAGACCTTCGCCAATGAAGAAGGTGGTCAGGTACTGGGGCTCCAGCTGCATCATAAAGGGCAAGAAGGTGACGGAGGAGGTGCAGTCCACCAGGGCCAGGAAGAAGGTGAGGAGCAGGAAGGCTGTGCTATGGGTCCTCCCGGCGATGGGGGAGGTGTATTCCCAGAGGAAGGCCAGGAGCAAGCAGGCCAAAACTCCCACGGACACCACCACGTAGATAACAGCCACCTCCTTCAGCAGGCCGGGCCGAAAGCGGTGCATGAGGGTGATGAAGATCGGCCCCACGTTGGCCATCTGAATGATGATGGTGATGTAGGAGGGCAGGTCCCACTGCTCCGGCAGCACCGTCACCAGCAGTGGCAGCTCGACCCAGAGCCCGTTGATGGCCACCCAGGAGCCCATGCCGAAGGTGCAGGCGAGGAGGTGGGTGAGCAGCGCCATGGCTCCGGGCTGCGACCCCCAGCTGTGGGGAGAGGCGTCTGTCAGTGGTGGGGTGAGACCCGACCCCCCCTCTCCCCTGTGAGAGCATCGCCGCCCCCGCCCCGGCATGGCACAGCCCCCCCTTTGCCCCTGGCATGCCCTAGGCACCCCCCTGCTCCCCGCGGGCGATGATCCCTGGGACG
>NW_008629327.1:0-1394 GCF_000691845.1 Merops nubicus
ATGTCACCTGCTGCCCTGGGGTGTCACTACCTGGCCAGTGACATCCCTGCACAGTGCTCAGTGGAACCCCAGCCTGGCCTGTGACAGCTGCCACCCCAACGGTGACATCAGCACCCCAGCGGTGACATCAGCACCCTCGGGGTGACATCAGCACCCCAATGGTGACATCAGCACCCTCGGGGTGACATCAGCACCCTCGGGGTGACCCCCCCACCCCTGTGATGACATCAGCACCATCCTGATGATGTCACCACCGTTCAGGACGACTCCAGCGTCCCGTGGTGACAGTGTCACCATCGTGATGGCACCGCCACCGTCACAACGATGGCACAACCCCTACGGTGACAGCGGCACGTTCACGGTGACACCGTCATCCTCACCATGACATCACCATCCTCACGGTGACACCACGACCCTCACGGTGGCACCACGACCCTCACGGTGACATCCCCACCCTCACCATGACATCCCCATCCTCATGGTGACACCACCACACTCACGATGACACCACCACCCTCATGATGACATCGCCACCCTCATGGTGACATCACCATCCTCACCATGACATCCCAACCCTCCCAATGACACCCCAATCCTCAACATGACATCACCATCCTCATGGTGACACCACCACACTCACGATGACACCACCACCCTCATGATGACATCGCCACCCTCATGGTGACATCACCATCCTCACCATGACATCCCAACCCTCCCAATGACACCCCAATCCTCAACATGACATCACCATCCTCATGGTGACACCACCACCCTCATGATGCCATCACCATCGTCGTGATGACACCACCACCCTCACGATGACATCCCAACCCTCCCAGTGACATCCCAATCCTCAATATGACATCACCATCGTCATGGTGACATCCCAACCCCCACCATGACATTCCAACCCCCACCATGACATCACCATCCTCATGGTGACATCACCACACTCATGGTGACACCACCATCCTCACAATGATATTGCCACCCTCCTGATGACATCCCAACTCTCACGGTGACATCATCATCCTCAATATGACATCACCACCCTCAGGGTGACACCGCCACCCTCACGATGACATCCCAACCCTCACCATGACACCATCATCCTCACAATGACATCATCATCCTCACAATGACATCCCAACCCTCACCATGACATCACCATCGTCATGGTGACATAACCACCCCCATGGTGACACCACCACCCCCCCAATGACATCGCCACCCTCATGCTGCCATCACCCCCACCCCAGGAGGGGCCTCCTTGGCCCTGTTCCCACCAGCTCAGCACCCTCCTCACCCTCAGCACCTTCCTCACCCCCAGCACCTTCCTCCCCAGGAGGGGCCTCCTTGGACCTGTTCCCACCAGCTCAGCACCCTCCTCA
>NW_008629328.1:0-252 GCF_000691845.1 Merops nubicus
GGGCGGGGGGGTTGGAGGGGGCGATTTGGAGCGGGAGGTCCGGGGCTGGTGGGTCGGCTGGGCACCGGGCAGCCTCGCCGTGGGCTGGGCTGGTGCCACCGCCCCGTGCTGCTTCACTGCAGTTTCACATGCACGTGGCAAATCAAACTGCTGCAGGTTTTGACAACAGTGAAGGAATTGCCATCAGGCTGTCTGCAGGGGCAGCCAGAGCTGTGTGCCCGGCCCCTGCACCCCGCAGCGCCACCACTGCAG
>NW_008629328.1:315-737 GCF_000691845.1 Merops nubicus
CCGATTCGGTGCTTTAGGTGGCACCTGGGCTCTGGGGGGTCATGTACCGACAACGGGGCAGTCACCTGCCAGCTCTCTGCCCTCCACTTGCCGTGAAAAGCACTCTGCTCTGCTCCCAGCTGTCTCAGTACGTGACCTTGACGTGAATAAATTCTCTCAAGTACTGTCTTCATTTGTAAAATGTGCTTCTTAATCCTGCTCTACTGCTAATGAGTTAAACGCACTCTTAACATTTACACAGCACCCTGAGAACGGAGGGAAGTGCTGCTGACAAAATTACAGTGTTATTTCAGCCTGGCAACACACGGTGACTGCACAAACACAGAGCAGCATCCTGTGAGACAACGGAGACACCCTTGAGCCTTCATCCTCACGCTGCGGTGGAGCTTGAGCCCCTTCCCCAGCTGTGTCCTCCCGCGCTC
>NW_008629328.1:779-13857 GCF_000691845.1 Merops nubicus
TCGGGGCCCGCTCCCCCCCGTCCCAGCCCTGCCCCTGCCCCCCCGCCCCCCCAGCTCACCCCGAACCGGCCACAGTGTGGTGGGCACCCTAGGTCTCACCTTGGCCCCCTGAAAACAGGAGCCCTCTCCATCCACACTGGCCTCGCTTGCTCTTTCACGGCCACTCAGCGCCAGTTACACGGGAGCCGCTGCTTCAGGGAGGGCTTTAAGGAACACAAGCTGCTCGTTCCTCCTGAGGGCAGCGTCAGGAGCTCCCGGGTCTCCTGGGACTGGAGCACAGTGGGATGGACTCACGGGGTCGAGGGTCAGAGACCAGACAGCTCTTCAAAGCAAGAAATGGAGCCCTCATGGACACGGGAAGCTTTTGGAGCTTTCCAGAGCTCACGCCTGTCCGTGGTGTGCCTGCACACGAGTCCCCCCTGCCCCTGGACAGCCTCCCACCAGACGTCTCTCAGCATCACTCTGGGGGGGGCTTGCCCTGTGTCCCAGCCCTGCCCTCGCTCTGCTCCCCACCATGCCAGCTGGGACCTCCAGAAGTGGTTCCCATGGCTTCTGAGCTCGGTCCTTTGAGAAACGTGATCGTGACAAGTCTCTGCCCCTCTGGCCAGGCTCTTGGCCAGCTCAGCAGCAGCCAGGCAAGGAGAGAACCTTGGACCTCCTTTCCTGAAACCCTTCTTCTTAGCCTGGGCTTTATCCACAGCTCTGGACCAACGCTGTCGGGTGGCATCGCACGGGAACCCAAGAGCTGCCCAGTCAAGCCATGGACTCGAGCACTCGGAAACAAAGGTATGAAGGAATTTGTAATTAAATTGCCATTAGATGGGTAACAGATTGTCTGGCAGCTGACAGTGAGTGAAAATGTTCTATTCTGTCATGTTTTATCAGCATGAAAACCATTTGCAAGTGCTCTAATTACATTCCTAATTGCCAATGTGATTAGGGACCTGCAGCTGTTCATTAAACATGTGTCACCCTCAGCCAACAATCTGTAGGAGAGAATATTTAATTAATTGAATAGCACACTAGATGAGGAGATGGACAAACATGGGAGCTGAGTGAGGAGTGGAGGAGCCTTGCACCAAGAGGAGCTAGTGGGTGGCAGTCATCTTCTTCCAGCTCTGGGCACTGTCTCACACAACCTCTTCCAGAATCTTAACAAGCACTGTCACAAAAAACTCAGGTTTCTGTCCGTGTTACTCCCACAGGATCTCTCCTGCCTTGATGGGCAAGAACTAACTTCTAATTGCCACCCAAATTTTTATCTTCTAGTATATCTTCTTTTGTATCTTCTTTTTATCTTTGGCTTTAGGATGGTGCACTCCATCTGGCTTCTGTTTCCAGGAGAGCCTTTGCTCCCTCCTGGCTCTTCCCCCGAGGGCTGGCAGCCAGGGACCAGAGCTCCCTGGCCGTGCATTTGGAGAAGGATGGAGGCTGCAGGGGGCCTCGCTCAGCTCCCTGCTGTGACACTGACTCCTGGGCGGCGCTCCCACCCTTTCCCAGACCCATTGATGGCTCAGGCGTGGTGCAGCCTCTGCTGAGAGGGGTGTGGGGCTGGTGGCCCTGCAAAGCCCCCCTGTGCTGTGCTCCCACAGGGGCAGCACCGGGTGGGGCTCCGCACTGCCGTCCCAAACTGACCCCCCCCCATGGGGCAGGCAGCCCCCGCCCCGGGTGGGCACTGGGCTCTGCTGCTGGGGCTGCCCCGTTTCGGCCAGGATGGGGGTAACTCCCACCAGCAGCTGCCGGGGGCCCGGCCGCGTGCGAACCCCCCCCCCCCGCCAGTGGTGTGTTGGGTCCCCCCCTGCCCCCCCCAGCCAGTGGGGTGTTGGGTCCCACCCTGACCTCAGACCCCTATAAAGGGAGGGTGGAGCAGGGGGTGTCCCTGGGCTGGGGCTGGAGCAGGAGCTGCTGCGTCTGGGTGAGGGGTCTGGTGTTGGGTCTGGGGGCAGGTTTGCTCTGGTGCTGGTGTTAGAGGAGCGTCTCCTCTCTCTGGGGTCTTTCCTGAACTCTCCTGGTCTCCACCTCAGGGTTTTTGTTTTATTTTCCCTCTCTGGGGTCTTTACTGAACTGCCATGGCCTCAGCCCCAGGGTTTTTGTTTTCTCTTCCTCCTGATTCTCATCCCTTGGCAGGGGAAGTGGGGGGGCAGCAGTGCTGGTGTTTAGCTCCTGGCTGGTCTGATGTGGGAGACAGTGAGGAGCAAGAAGGGCTTGGAGAAGACCCCCCCCATAATGGCCTCGGTTCCCAGTGCACTAGAGCCCAGCCTGGCCAGAAGCTTCTGCAGGTCCCCCTGGAGCGGTGGGTTCTGCAGGTCCCCCTGGAGTGGAGGGGCAGCAGGTCTGTGCTGTCACCAGGACTCATGGAGCCCCCAGCCCAGAGATACCCTCTGCATCACTCAGCGCTGGTGCTGCACGGACAGCAGCAGTGGGGAACCCCCCAGAGCAGTGCACACCTCCTCAGGAGGGTGGTGGGGCTCCATGGAGCTCCCACCCCGTGCTGCAGCCACGTGGCTCCTTGAGCTGGTGGCTGTTAAACCTCCTGCTGCTCGGCAGCTGGTGCTGCAGCATCTCCAGCCAGCTGCTGCTGGAACCACCCCACGGGGCCTCTGCTGGGTGGCTGTGCCCCGAGGAAGCAGGAGGCCGTGCTACAGGTCTGCAATGGAGCTCTTGCTTCCAGTTCACCTTCTGCTTTTGGGCACCCGAGTCTCACTCCCTGGATGCTTTTCTGCCTTGGCATGGCAGGTGTGAGGGGTTGAACAGCTCCATCTCCACCACCCCCTCCCTGGCTCTTCTGGCTGGTCCCCCAGAGCGTGGGCAGGGAATGTGGGCTCCTGGGGACAGGCAAGAGGAGCTGGGGGGGACTGCAGGGGAAAATGCCTTTCCTGGTTTATCTAGGCTCTCCTTCACAAAGCACTGCTGCTTCCCTCACATCTTGGCAGTGCTTGCAAACACGGCTGGGACACCAGGGCTTGGGGGAGGCACAGCAGTGAAGACTATCTCTGTTTAGCACCCCGGTACTTCCAGCTCCCTCTGCTTGCCCAAAAAGCAAGACAGAGAGGGAAAAACATAAGCATGCTTCCAAATCAGCTCATTTCTCCAAATTTAGCATAGTCTGCTGCCTTAAAATATTCTTGGTCACAACAGGGAGAGCCTTAGGAGGCTTCACCTTAATCCCTGTTTAATTTCCACTTAAGAAAATGTCACTGTGGATGTTTAATCAGAATTAATTCTTGGGTTTGAGTGGTTACTTTCAATTAAATAGTGCTGGTGTCTCCTGACTCTCCAGTCAGACTCTGGGGCACACAGATCCCACTCCCCCATCGTTAGCTGGAGGCTCCACTCTGCAGCAGCAGCTCCCTGGGGGGCTGTGTGGTGCCAGTGGTTTACTGGGGCTGACACCCAGCTCTGCTCAGCCCAGGGATCACCTCAGCCACAGTGCCCAGGCTGGGGCTGGAGGGTGTGGGCTGCAGGCCCCGTGGAGGGGACACGTCTGCCTGGGGGATCGCCCCTCTGCCCACAGCTGCTGGGCTCTGGGGTGTGCCAGTGCTCCGTGCTGGGGAAGGAGCAGAGCTGCCCACTCTGCCTGCTGCAGGGACACTTGTGTGGCTGGGGGTCTCCCACCCGCTCTCCCAGGCTGGACCAGCCTTCCTGCAAATCCCCTGGCTCCTGCTGTTTCTCCAGGGCTCGTTCCACGTGGTCCCTGGCCCCAGACTTGCCCAGGCTGTCTCCCCAGCTGGACCCACAGCCACTGTCTCATTGGTGAGGAGCTGTTGCCACACAGGACCACTCGCTCTGTGGTAAGAAGCCGTGGGTGAAGCTTGCTGCTCCCAGGCACCCTCTCGGGTGGGTCAGGCCCTCTCCAGCTAGCTCGGCAGTTCTGCTGCAGAGCCAATTATTCCTCCTTTCATCTTGGTGGTTTTTTCCCTGCCTAAATGCAGTGCTTTGCACTTGTTGTTATTGAATTTTCTGCCATCGATTCTGGACTGTTTTTTCAGCACGTGGAGATTATTCTGCGTGCCCAGCTTGCTTCTCCCACTGGAGTCTGCAGCAGGTCCCTGGGCAGAGTCCTCTCCCCCCCACTGCCTGAGGCACGTTTGGCCAGGCCCTGTTTCCACCTAAGCCACTTTCTGGGGTGAAAGTGCTGAAGGGGATTGCTGGCCCCTGCCCAAACCAGTCCCTTTAGCAGCTGCAGCCCCAAATCCCAGCAAATTGCCTGTCATGCATCAGCCACATCCACCTCTACCACAGGTACCCAGGGAAATGTGGGGGCCCCAAGAAACCACTTCTGCAGGCTGCTGCTGAGCCAGAGCTGTCGTCTGGGGGCAGGGGGAGGGCAGCAGTGTGCCAGGGCAGCAGAGGAAGAGGAGAGCAGCCTGATCATGACGAAATACATTTTTATAGCCACCAGTGAAAATTGATCAGTAAGTATCTCCCCCACCTCGCCTGCCAAAGTGATTTCCCATCCCATGCCCTCCTCCATCTCCCCGCTGCCTGGTGCTGGGTGTGCCCATGGTTAATGGATCACCAGCCTGCTGGCTCAGCCTGCTCTGAGCTCCCAGAGTGAGGGGTGTGGCAGAGCTCTGCGTGCCCAGCACCCTTCCCACCCCTTCCCCTGCACCAGGGGCCGTGGGTGCCGAAATCCAAAGCTCTGCCACTGGAGGAGTTTGGAAGTGAATCCTGGCAGCTTGACCTGTGGAACTCAGAGTGTCAGACCCTTCCTTGGATCAGGTGCTGGTGGGAGCAGCTTCCAGGAGCTCCCCACACCCGGTGCACATGCTGTTCTCACATCCCCCCGGGGGAGAGCAGGCCCCCAGGGTACCCCAGGGGGACACTGGCTCAGAGGAGCAGTTAGCCATAGCACAGCCCAGAACTGGCTGCAGCCAGAGGTGGAGGGAGCGTGTGCTGAAAACTGCCTGGATGTGCCTTTTCCAGCCCTGGGCTCTGGAGGAAGAGAGGCAAGGGGAGGACCTCCACTCCTGGAAGCCCCTGGCTCCAAAGCGCAGGGCAGTGCCACGCTGCCATCCGATTGCAGGGCATGAGGGCTCTGGGAAACGCTCTCCAGTGGGGAGCAGGGTCTTTGGGAGGGTGCTCTGTGTGTGTCCCAGTGACCAAGCAGCCTCCTGGACTCCACCAAGTCCTTCCAGAGCCTGCCTGGTAGCCAGGAGCTTTTGCAGGGGTTTTTGGGTGAGCCTGTCTCCCTTGGCACACCACAGCCTCCCAGCATGGGAGAAGAATCTCAGACAAAGACACAAGGGGGCAGGAAGATGGGAGCACATGGTGTGGGCTTTCTCTGCCTTATCTTGGACGTCGTCTTTGAGAGAAGCTTGACTGGACTTGGACACTTTGGCTGCTGTCCTCTTGCTCCTCTGTGGTTGCTGAACTGGACAGAGCGCACAGGGAGCCCTTGCTCTGCCAAATCCCCACCAGGAAATGGGGCAAGAAAAGGCAAATGGCTCTTGGGGTGATCAGACCCTCCTTGATCTTGTCGCTCTGTGGGATCAGCTCTTCTCCATCACCTTCCCTATTCTCACACTGCTCCCGACTCCTTGTCCCTCTCCCCCCCAGCTCAGGTCTCACCTTTTCCCAGGAGCTCCCTGTGCCCCCCTCTGCTGACCCTCCCTTTAAACGTCCCCTCCCCTTGCCCTGTCTGCCCTAAGCCGTGGGGGCCTTTGTCACGCCCCAAGTGAAGGGTGAGGCAGGAGAGCAAGCTGTGTAGTTCACGCTCCTCTGAGCTGTGTGTGAACAGGCACGCTGCAGTTCTGAAGGCTTTTAAAATCTGTTAAAGATTTAGATTTCTCTGTTGGTGACATTTGCAACCCGATGTTGGGAAACACTCGAGCACAGCCCATTTGCAGACATTAGCCAACACATCAGAGGAGTCTGCAGCATTAACAGAGTGTTACTAATCTCCTATTATTTATAATACTTGGTGTCTGGATCTCAGCAAGCCAAGAGCTGTTGGCCTGCAGCTGGAGCATCCGTCTCCCTTGCAGAGAGCATCAGCCCCACAGCCAGCCTCGCCTGCTGTGCCCGTGCGGTGGGAAGCGGCGTTCAGGCTTCATCTCTCCAGGCACCAAGAGTGAAGGATGCAAATCCTCTCGGTGAGTGGGGTGTTTCCACTCTTCTTTGGCAGCAAGGTGCTGTAGTGGGGTCCGGGTGGCTTCCAGGGATGCAGGAAATAAAAGCAGATTGTGCAAGACCTTGTAGAAAGGGAGACGTGACCCCAAACTGGACTGTGGCTGCTCCACGAGCAGCTGTCTGCCCTGTGCTGTGGTGGAAGCAGGACGGGAGCTCAAAATGCCACCAAACCTGTGCAGGAGGAGGAGGAGGAGGAGGCTCCTCTTTCTCAGACAGGTGGGTTCCCACTGGCAGAGGCTCTGGCCACGCTGCCATGGATGAGTCCTTTAGATGGTGCCTGGCACGTGTGTGTGGACTCCTGAGCTCACCACAGGGCCAAGGGGCTCCTCAGGGCTGACTCCCGGGCTGGCAGAGGCAGGGCATTGCCACCCAGCCCACTGCCCTTGCCTGGCAGCAGTGCTGAGTTACCAGCCAAGCCCCGGCTTTCGTTACCGTGGGTTGCATCCCCCCAAGCCCACGGGGTGTGCTGAGGCTCGCAGGAGTTAGAAGATGAGTTCATCACGTGGGGTGGACGTGCAGAGCTGCCCAAAAGCCGTTTCTGTTCAGTCCTGACTTCTCCAGGGTGGGGACCAAATTAGAGCCGAGTGCCGCGGGCATCTGTCCACCAGCAAGCAAACCAAAATGACTATTTCTGTTCACATTAGAGTGACTGAAGAGACATGGAGCGGCAATTACTTCCTCTAATTAATGGCCAGATCTCAATGAGGCTAGGTTTTACCCAGTAATTCCAAAATGAGAGATTCTATAACCATCCCTAACACATGAGTGAGTCATTCCCCTCTAAAGAGCTTTAAATGAAGATCTTGGAGCTACTAGTTACGCAGGAGGCAGTGAATTACTTGCTGTGTTTAAGACAGACACATTATTTATTGAACTCAGAGAATTAAGGCTTTCTAGTCTATTGGAGATGAACCCAAGCAGACACGATTTCGAAGCCGGGCGTCGCTGGCAGCTCCTCGCGTGGCACGCAGCGAGCGGGCGGCTCTCCCACCGCCTGGGTAATTTGCAGCTCTTTGCTGCTAGACCCTAATACATTATTAATAAGTCATATTTTAGGAGATCCAAACTTATATTGGCTTTAATTAGACCGGTCTCTTTTTAATCTCCAAGTGTGCACAGGACTAATGGCAGAGGGGGACGGAACACTGAGGGGTGTGCTCTGAACTCCATCATCTCCTTTCTCAGACCTGTCTGAGGGTTTGCAGGTTGCCATTAAGATTCATCTCCAGGATGACACTGCCGTGCACCGTCCCTCGTACCTCCCAAGCCATCAGCAAGATCTCTTTGGAACTGTTTTGAAAAGGTAAAAGCAAGGCTATTAGAGAAAAGACCTTGAATGGAACACTTTGGAGGCAAAACCAGCGTGTTTGGTATGCAGCACAAGAGTGAGTGTTCCTGTGCAAGAAGATGAGCACTGAAGGGGAGTGAGGCACTTGGAATATGAGATCAGCCCTCACCTCTAATGCATGGGGAGCAGGAGTGCTGGGCTGGCCCTTGTCCCATCGAGTCACCTGGGGCTGGCATGGACAGGTCCTGCAGAGCCCCACGGTTGGAGGAGAGCAGGAGACCCTCGTGCCCCTGAGCTGAGGGCACTCTCCAGGGCTGTGCACCTGAGGAGACAGCTCCTTTCAAGGCGGTGGCCTTGTCAGACTGTGTCTTACTGCTGGTCTGCTCTGGCAGGCTCACCCTCTGCAGCCTTCAGCACCCCGAGCCATGCCCCTGCTCGAGCCCGGGAGCTGGGACGGTGAGAGGGGCTTTGCTGCAGGGGGAAAGAGCTCTCCAAGGCAGAGGGGCTTCGAAGCACATTCAATCTACCTACAGGACTCGGGGGCTCAGAGTTTGAATGAAATTGTGCAGAAAGAAACAGGTGATGGTTAAACAGTTTAACACAGCCTTAAGATGGTGAACAGAGCGGGCGCCTCGTGTTCGAGTTCTGCGGTTGCTCCAAGGAAGCTGCATGTGCTTCACAAGATCATTGCAGAGAGCCAAAGTCGTGAAAATTAAGCAAAAACTGCTGTCTGGCCCAAACCAAATTCACTGCTCCTGTCCCCAGAATGTGTCATGTTTCGTTTACTGCCCTGGGAGGCTCAGCCAAAGAGCACAAATGGGGACCAGCGCAGAGAGCCCGAGCAGAGCCCCGGGAGCTGAAGCTGCTCAGTAAATACCAACATAACTGAACCAGAGCCTGCCTGCCCGGGAATGATTTATCCTCCTGCCTTGCACAGGGGGTCAGATCAGGTGATGAGAAAAGTCTGTTGAGATTAATGACGTGAAGAATTAGCCAGGAAGGAAATAACATCGTAGCTAAAATTCCTCAGCCCCGTGCTGTAAAACTCTGCCCGACAGGGGGACTGCACGGGAGCCACACGCCCACAGCCCTCCTGGAGCCCTTCGTTCTGGGCACACTCGTGCTGCACAGAGAGCTTCTTTTCTTCTGTAACACGTAAATATTAGCACAGCTACTTTCTGTCACTGCCAGCTTTAGGTCACTTGAAGGTTTTGTGCCAGTCTCCTTCCCTGCTCCCCAGGCTTCTGGAAAGGGGGGAAAGCTGTATCCTGACCCCAAAAACACCTTCAGAAAAAAAAAAAGTAAAATCCTTATTACAAAACGAGATGAAAAGCTGAAATAAAATTAATATACCTAAGGCAAAAAGAAAAAAAATCAAATCAGAATTCTTTCTTTCACCCTTTTTGCCCCCCTCTCTCTTTGTGCGCATATATATATATACACACATATTTAGAGAACTTCAAACAATTTTGCTTCAGTTTCAGCTGATCTTTTAACTCATTTTTAAGCATTTTTTAAAAAGAAAAGACATTGGAACTCCTCCTCCTGAAAATGCCAAGACCTAGTTTTTGTATCAACCATTTCAAACCATTTATCCACTCAGCAGCTTTTTCGGATGGAGGATTCACTGAAGCTGCACATGCATCTTCAGGCATCTGTATTTTTAAATTAAAAAAGGGGGGAATCTTAATCCAGGACTTCTCAGGGTGCTGCCTGCGGCAGGCTGGCTGAGATGCAGCGTGAGGATGGGCCAGGCTGGGGTGATGGGCTCTGGTGGGGCAGATCCCTCTTCTCCTGCATCCTTCCCAGGTCCTTAACGTCCTGGAGAGCCAACCCTGGAGTCTGCAGCACTCCTGGCCCGTGGCTCCTGTCCTGCCATCCTGACTGAATCCCTCTGGACAGGGAGAGGAACTGCCTCTTCAGCCCTGGCTGTGCAGCACCTCGGCACCCTGCTGCTTTTCAGAGCTGCACCGGGACACCCCAGGAGCTCAGTCGCTCGGGGTGGCTCTGGAACCACCCCAGGTTCCCTGTTCCCCGGTGAGCCCCGGCTGTGTGACAGGTCTGTGCTGCCCTTTGGAGGAGGCAGCTTGTTCAGGACCCCAAACTGCCCCATTGTGCCTGTTCTTTAGGCATTGCCAGGATGATCCGTGGCAGCTGCTTGTTGTAGAGGGAGTGATTCTACATTACTTACAGCAAGCAGCCTTTCACAGATCTTGTTGAGATCCCCGTGGAGCACCCTGATTCCCGTTGATTCCCTGCTGAAATCCTCCCCCTGGGACCAGCAACCTCTCCTACCTGCAGCAACACCCCCAGGCCAGCCCAGCCTGGGCCCCTGCAGCAGGTCACCACCAAGACGAGTCTTCCTGCCTGACAAACGTTTGGTTTAATAGCAGGCTATAGGATGTTTATTACCAAAAAAGGAATAAAAAAGAAAAATGGCATATTTATGTGTAGGAGAGGCAGCGCTGGAGCTGATGTGGGTTGGGGGGTGCCTTGGGAGCAGCCACTCCTCTGCTCTAAACTCCCCAGAAACACAATGAATAAAAATTACACAGGTAAGGGAGATCAAGGAACTATTATTGGGTGATTTCCCTCCCCTGGCAGGCATGACTTGGGTGTATTTTAACCTGGCTTCTTCTGATGCCATTGCACTGGGGCATCACACTTCCACTGAAGCAGCACAGCCCAGGAAGTCCTGTTTCTGCCCAGAGATAATGAGGAGACATTTTTTCCATATGAGCCATAGCTGCAAGTTTCCTCATTAAAACGTGCAGATCTTCAGAGTTCTGGGAACGTTCCCTTAACGTTGTCATCTTTTATGGCAAGGTTTTGTGTTTAGGGATACATTTTCCTTCTTGCACCCCCGGGCTGTGACAGCCTCGGCTGCCCCACAGGCTGCAGCGTGAGACCTGGGGCACGTCCTCTGCCCATGCCCCTGCTCGTCGTGGCTGAGCCCACGACCCCTGGGGTCCCCCATCCCTGGGGGGCTCTGAAGGAGGCTGCCCAGCACGGCACGGCAGGGGGGTCAGTGCTGTGGCCTGCTGAGGAGAGGGGATTCAGCAGAGAGCCCAGCCAGCAGCACAGCAATTAGCCGGCGGCTCCTTGAGTGATGGCTCCATTACTGACTGGTCATGGAAAATAATGGAATAATAATGCACCACGGGGAACGCAGCTACCGTGACATGGAAGGGCAGAGAGTGGCTAAAAATGATCTGATAGAGATGCTCCAGTGTCCCTAACAGGTGAAGTCTGAGCAGACAGAAGCAGGCGAGAGCCTTTCTGCCGCCTCCCTCAGCAGCACCCTGGTGAAACCCAAACCCGTCACCCCAGCCTCGCAGGCAGCCGCGGAAAAATGCTGTGTGTGGTGTGGGTGGCCCCTTCCCAGAGGGGATGTCCCTGGGTAAAATGCAGCTCTGAGCAAAAGTACAATGAAGATAAATGTCCAGAAACATTCTGCCGTGAAGAGAGTCTGAAAGGATGGATTGTTTCCTCAGGGGGGGGGCAGATAAGAGAGGTCTGGGAAAGAGCCTGTGAACCCAGGCACCGTCTGGCAAAGACAGATGAGGACTTTATAGTCTCTGACACAAGGAAAAAACACTTGCTGCAAGAAAACCCAAAGCATTAGGCAACAGTCCCCTCCTGCCCAGCTCGGAGCCACGCGAGGTGGTGCTGAGCAGGACAGGATGCTCGGCTCCCCACCTCACAGTCCCCAGCAGAACCGCCCCTGCTCGGCAGGATTTAGCCCCCGCGGCTGGGCTGAGGCACACGAGGCCCCAACGGGGGGTTCTGCTGGGTTAGGGTGCTGATGGCCACCCCGTGACCCCGCCTGGGGAACCCCCCAAAACCCTGCTGGGCACCGTGGGCCGTGCAGTGGGACCTCTCCGGGGGCAGCAGCACAGCCCCTCAAGTTGGGGCTGAGGATCTCTCGCTGGCTTAGGCAGGAAGGTTTAGGAGAAGTGGGGAGTGGGGCAGGAGCAGCCTCCCGGGGAGGGTTTCCCAGCCCCTGCCCCAGCCCAGCCCTGTCCAGCCCTTCCACAGGCAACGCTCCCAGCTAAACCAGTTTGGTCTCAGCTGCCATGAGCTTGGGCTCATCCTCCCCAGCTCACAGACCCAGGCTGGTCTCTGCTAGGGGTGGGTCTTGATGCATTAAAGGATCTTGGGACCAGGCTTTAAACAGGCACCACGATCTCACTTCAAAGCTTAAAGTGACCTCAAAAATCAGCCTTGCTCTGAGTCAGGGGATGGAGCAGAGACGTCCCCATGTCCCCTCCCTGCCCGGCTGCTGGGGGAGATGGATCGAGCCTGTGGACTCCTCCCTGGAGCCTGTCCTGCTTTTGGGACAGATCACTTGGCTGCAGCCTTTATTCATCCAGAAGGATGTTTTCAAAGGTGGCTGGTCTGTTTGATTGTTGGTTTAACAACAGCATGTTCCTCGGTGAAACACAGTCTGTGTCCAGCCCCTCAGGCTAAAGAAGCTGCATTTGTCTCCTTAGTTTTTACTCCTTGGTTTGTTTGTTTGGCTTTTTTTTTTCCCAGCACCAGTTTGTGATTAAGTAAATCAGGAACTAATGAAAAGGATTTTTGATCAGTGTGGAAAAAAAATTAACTCCACCCATGTCCCTGGACAGCCAACACCACCCCCCTTCTGTCAACAGCAGAGTCACCACAACTGAATGCAGACCAAGAAAACTCTAAAGCCCCTTCAGAGACAGATGGGAGCGTGGCCCATGCCCTGCAGCTGCTGCTCCATCGCTGTCCCCTCTCTGCCTTCCCAGCTGGCCAGCCCTGGTCCCTCCGCATGTGCTTCACCCCAGATCCCCTGCCCCACAGACCCCATCTCAGTGCATGCCCCCCCAGCCCCCTTGGCACTTGCTTTGAAGCTTGTTGCCCATTGCTGCTGTCCCTTTGCTCCGTGCTTTGGGGACAACCCAACCCTTTGGCTCTCTCACCTTTCCCGTGGGCACCCATGGCTGCACCACTGTGCCCAAAGCCGGTGACACTGTTTTAGAATGGGGTCTGTTCACTTCCCTCAAGCCTGGCTACACCTGGCAAGTGGCCCAAAAGAGAAATTCGTGAAGCAATTCATGGAGACCAGGGAACACTATTGCTGGGTTCCTCCTGAACTGCCACCTTTTTGGGGTTAGCAGCCCATGAGCCCATGGCCAGGGCGCACGGGCGATGTGAGAGGAGGTGGCAGCTCTCACACTGTCACAGCAGACCTGAAATCTGATGGGACAAGGGCTGGGGTAGCTCCTGCCCCAGGTCTGTCTGCCTGGGGAAGCACCATGTGAACTGGCCTCACTCCAGCTGACACCTCTCTGCAGCTAAGCAGCAGGATGGGACCCCACATCCCCCCAAGATCCTGCATGTAGTTCTTAGAGAGAGGAGCACTTGTGGGGCCACAGTGCCACTGAAACATAGCACAGAAATAAATAAGACACATTAAACAGAGGAAGGAAAAGTTGCTAATTACCCACAAATGACAAGCTGTAATCATGTAACTCGCTCAATTAGAAAGGAAATTAATCACAAGGTGGAAGCCACGTTTTAATTATTGCAGGACGCTGAGCTACAGGGAGTGTGGCCAGGGTGGGCGAGTGCTGGCTGGTGCCTGCAGCCCCTCCACGCCCGGGCTCCCACCACCCTCCTCACCCGCAG
>NW_008629328.1:13898-25590 GCF_000691845.1 Merops nubicus
GGTTCCTCGCCCACGGCTGGCCTGCAGCTCCACGGTTCTGGAAGTGAGCCTCTGAGGCAGCAGCAGTCTCACCCCCCCGGCCCCACCATCAACACCCCCTCGGTCTCTGTGAACCCCCCACGTCTCATCTTCTCCCTGCACTGCCCTGTGGTCCTCACCCCCAGCACACCTGAGTCTGGGGGGTTCTCTCCACCTCATGTGCCCGGGCACGTGTGGGTCAGAGCTCTGAGCACGGTTCTGGAAGTGAGCCTCTGAGGCAGCAGCAGTCTCACCCCCCCGGCCCCACCATCAACACCCCCTCGGTCTCTGTGAACCCCCCACGTCTCATCTTCTCCCTGCACTGCCCTGTGGTCCTCACCCCCAGCACACCTGAGTCTGGGGGGTTCTCTCCACCTCATGTGCCCGGGCACGTGTGGGTCAGAGCTCTGAGCCCCAGCCAGCGCTCTGCTGACACTCACACCCTCCTCACAGTGCCACTATTGTCCCCTCAGAGCTCTGGTGAGTCTTTGCACCAGCATCTTTCTACAGGACTTGTGCACACTGGCCCAGGCTGCCCAGAGAGGTGGTCGCTGCCCCACCCCTGGCACCATCCCAGGGGAGGTTGGCCGGGGCTCTGAGCACCCTGCTCTAGCTGCAGATGTCCCTGCTCCCTGCAGGGGGTTGGACCAGGTGACTGTGAAAGGTCCCTCCCCAGCCAGACTCCTCTGTGCCCATGGTTCCATGCCCCAGGAGTGGCACAGCTGGCACGGCGTGGGGCAGGCTTGGTGCAGGGAGCACCAGCTGCTGCCACCACTAGGTTTGGGGGAGGGGGTTTCTCCTCAATTGCCAAAACCCACCAGGAAGCAGTGAGTGTTAATGAAGCAGGAGGGACATGTCACTTCCCCTGCGCTCCCTCCACTGGGCTGGGGTTAATTAGATAATTACTCACACGTTGCCCATTTGTCAGGAAGCTGCAGGCCCCTGAGAACTCATTTCAGCCCTGCTGCTGGGAAGCTCTGGCTGACACAGGGCTACAAAAGGATGAGGCCCTTCCATGGGCCAGAACTGCTGCAGGTTTGGCTTGGGTTTGGTCACTTTTTGTGCCACCTCAGCTCAGCTGGGTGGTTCAACGGCGCCTACTGCAAACGATGTCTGCTGCCTCCACTTGCCACGTGCTGTACAGAAGGAGGCACCGACCTGGGGACCTGGGGGTAGCTGGGGTCCCAAACTGCTGGAGAGTGCTGCTGAGGAGCTTTGTGACCTAATTCACAAGTGCTATTTATCCTGTCATCAGGCTGTCAGACTAACTCTGTGGAGCGTGGCACGTATCCTGGGATATCTTGTTCTTTTTTGGTTCCTACTGCTTACATTTCTTCCTTTGCTTCCATCACAGGTTCCTAGCACAGGCACGGTCTCTTGCTGGGGCTGCTGATCTCCAGAGGCTGTGGTGCCTGGCAGAAGAGCAGCATCGTGCCCAGGCCCTGAGCAGAGGTGCACGTGGGGGTGTGAGACAAACAGGAGCTTGGTGCAGAGTCCAGGAGTGGGGCTGAACCACAGTCCCAGGGCTGAGCTGCAGAAGCACAAGACTTTGCACGTGCAGGGCCAGCTGCCCACTGGCCACGTGTGTCTGGCTGATGAACAAGCGGCACGTGTAGAGTGGTGCCAGCCCTGGGAGGGTGCAGCAAGAGCTGAGAAAGGTGGGTCAGAAAGGAGGTGGCTCCTCTAGCCCAGAGCAGGGTTTGCTCTCTGCTCAGAGGACCCTGTTGAAGCCCCTGGACTGGGCAAAGCAGCAGCTGGGCTCACCCTGCTCCACCAGTGTCATGAGCCCCGTGCCACCAGCCATGGTGCCCAGGAGCGTGCTGGAGCCACGGTGAGTTTCTCACAGCACTGATGCTCCCCGTGGTGATGTGTACTCCCTGGGGGGTTGTTGGGAAGGAACAGCTTTCTTCTGGAGCATTTTAATTCTGAACAAAAATAATGACTTTGATTACAGCCTAACTCCAGCTCGCTTACACCAGTGCATGTGGGGTGGCTTGTCAGAGAGCCTGGACAGACGGGGCAATCCACCACCTCATTTAGGGCCTTGTTCCTCTGTCAGCTGGCAGGACGAGCTGTCCTAGGAAAGCAGACACTACCTGACCCGAAAGCACAACCAGCCTGCAGGGCAGAACGTTCACCCTTGAGCTGCATCCTCGTACAAAACAAGGAGCAAATGTAGGTATTAAACCTGACTTCACAGAGCAAGGTCTAGGCTGCACCGGAGCGTGTCTGGCATCTCCGGGGTGGGAAACAAAGAGACTGCACAGTACTGAGTCAGATCCGCTCCCAAAGCAGGACCACTTGAGACCAAAACCTTGTTGTCTGGCAAGTCTTAAATGAACCAGCATCCTGGAATCCTGTAGGTCTTCAGAGGCCACCTTGTTCAGACAGTGTCCTCTGCTGTAGTGGGTCTTAGGATCTCTCCGGCATCTTCACAGGCTCTAGGGGAGAGCCAAAGGCCCCTGGAAAGTCAGCAGATGCCAACTGGGACACCCCAAATTGTGTCAGGCAACAGCAAATCTATATGTTCTGGTGCCCAGCTCTCACCCTGGGTGTCTGTTATTGGTCTGGGGGCAGCCCTAACCCCAAACTGTGACAGAAATGAAACGCAGGGAAGTTGTCTGTGTCTGCATGGCAACGGGTACAATAGCAAACCCAACAACAATGGAAGTCAGCAGCTGTCAAGAAACGCTGCTCATTTTGATGTCAACGCAGGTCTGAGGCAAAACACGGAGAAGAACAGAAGCAAAGTCTAAAAAGCAACGTGAGCAGCCCTGCCAGCAGCAAAGCTGACTCCAGTCTTGCCACCACAGACACCTTCTAACCCGGGAAGTTCTCACCTCTCCTCTGCAATAGCAGGGGGTTTGTGTTCCTGCTGTCCTCTCCCTCCTGTCGAGGCTGTTCTCTGCCTCGCTCTGATGGTCAGAAACTTCCCCATCTCCCCTGTTCCTGGCTTGCTCCATCCATGCAAACATGTGGCCCGGACACTGCCCGCTCCCCAGGGATCTTCCCACTTATCAAACGGCCGGAGTCTGTCTGGGCGAGCTAGATTTTTTCTGGGACACGGCTGCATAGCCAAGGACAGACACTCACACGCTCTTTCCATCCACTCTGTGTCTGCAGGACCTGCCAGCAGACAGACAGACAGACAGACAGACAGAGAGCCGGCCGGGCTCGCTGCACACCCCACGATTCACCCGCGCCGGCGGAGTCGGGGGAGGCTCCTCACACGTCCCCGCCCCGGCAGGGCAGGGCAGGGCAACGGCTTCCCTGGGAAAACCCCGGCAGAAATAACCACCTTTTAAAGTGATTTGTGGTGGCTCTAAATGAGTTTTTCCTTTTCCCTAAAGCTTCCAAGCGTTTAAATCAAAATGACTGAGGAAGACGAGCTCATCTCGGCGGGCCGGCTGCAGCCAGCGTGAGGGACACAATGGTTATTGATTTTCCAATAAAAGGCTGACAATACAGCCCGGGCCAGCAGCAGCCAGTGACAGATCACCCCACATCAATTTCTGGACACATCTGTGTCCAACATTTTCTCCCCTTCAGTCCAAAAAGGTCTCGTGTACCCTGCAGCAAGCCCTGGCTGACCTGCTCCCCCCGTGTGCTTTGACAGCACACAGCATCACAAGGTATTTATTCTTCAGTCTGGAGTTAAACCAAGAAAATAAATAAAATCTTCTTTGGAATTCTCCAAAATGAAAATGTTACCATTTTCTTACTGAACTAAAAAAACCCTTTTTTATTTCATTTGGAGTGGTTTAGCTTCATTTTAATTAGAAAAAAAAAAAAAAAAAAAAAAAAACCACACCACATCTCAGAGCATTAATTGGAGAAGAAAAATGTGATTATTTTATAATCTAAAAATTCAACTTTTTGTCTTTCCCCTAAACAGTTATACTTTTCAATTTACTGTGGATATTTGAATGACTTCACTCAAACTCCATTTTTCAAGGAATAAGTCATTTTTAGGAGCATGCCACCCAGCTCCTCTCACAGAGAGGAGGATCCAGTCTCTGCTGGGCCCTGCTCCCCCCGTCCCTGCCCCTGTGGAGTCACAGTCAAAGTCAGTTACAATGCAAGGGGTCCAGCCTTTCCCTTGGCTTTATTTCCTGTCTGACAGGGTAAAATCCTACTCGTGCAGTGTTTTGCAATGATTTTCTCCCTGAAAACCATCTCCCCCTGACACCGAAATACCAGAGTTCCAGATCCATTTTCCTCCCACCAGCTGTTCTCTTTTCATTTATTTCTTTCTTCTTTTTCCTGTTTGTGTGGTTGGTTGGTTGGTTTGTTTGTTTGTTTGTATTTGGTGGGGTGTTTTTGTTACCATGTAATTTTTACTACTGGGGGGAAAAAAAGAAAAAACTCTCTTTAACCTCCCTGCTTTTTTCCCCAGGATTCTCTGCCTTGTAAGCACTGTTGCCACCAGCCCCGTCCTCTCTGCTCACGGCTCTCACCACCTGCAGCCAAACCAGGCAGAGGAACGAAGGCAAAGGGGGGTCAGTTAAGATGACAGGCCAGGTGACTATCCCACGAAGGTGTCCCCAGATGGGTCCCCCTGGGTTCAGCTCAGGACAGCACTTCCATGGCTTTTAATGCTCAGCCTCGACATTCCTGCGTGCCGTGAAGCGCGAGTCTGGTCCTTTACTTGCTCCATACACGGCTCCCGTCTGCACTTGAGACTTTCTCCCTTTCTGTAAAAAGCTGCCCAGGTTTTCCCAGCCCAGCTGGCTGCCCACGGCAAGCTCTGCAAGAGAGACAGGCTCCTGCTCCCCAGCACAAGACAGAAAAGCCAGGGAGGCTTCTCCCCGGGACTGGCTTTCCCTGGAACTCAGCTCCCTGTCCCCGGTGAGGCGGTCACGGTGCCAGGACTGGGAGGGGGCTGTGCACAAGCCCACTCCTCCTGCTCTCCTGCCTTCGTGGTGGCCCCTGCACCATCCTCACTGCCCGCACAGCTCCGGGGAGGAGACAACAGCACATGGGTGATCACCACGGAAATCCTCCAAGGAAACCCTCCCAGAAGCGTGACTGACCCGTCTCTGCCATGCACCTCCTCCTCCCGCAGCCCCAGCCTGCTGCCCCTGCTCTCCCAGGCCCCTGCACTGTTCTCTCCACACAGAAACACCTTTTAAACCTGAGCAGCCGTTCTGCATCACACCCAGCCTTGGAATGCAGCAAGAAGCAATCCCGGATCCTCTGTGTTGGTTTGGTTTTTCCTTCCCATCAGCAGAGGATGCTGTCACGTCTCCACACAGCTGCAGCCTCTGCAACAGGAGTTATTTACCCTCCTGCTCTTACACTGCTTCCACAGTGACTGACGGCAGCTTCAGAGACCCTTCACCAAACCCCTGTTGGAAAGAGACAAAGGAGCAGCCAGAACATCCCCTGCCAGCCGGGGGGGCTGAGGGTGGCTGGCTGCATGGAAGTCTGTAAGCAGCAGCAGCAGCAGCTCCCGTTCATCCCCCTGACACCAGCTCTGAGCCAAACGCACCCAGCACCCCACTGCAGGGAGCGGGGACACCCAGCCGAGGGCGGTGGCTGGGGGGGGACCCCAGCAGAGAGTGCTCCCAGCCAAGCACCGAGCTTTGCCAGGGGGAGCCCACGTGTCGTCCCGCCCCAAACCCGTTTTTAGGTCTGCCATGTCAATGACAACACTTTTCTTTCCAAGCCTTTTTGCCAAGCAGAGGCACTTCCCCCCTTCTCTGCAGCCATTTTTAAGGCAGTTAACGAGCGGCAGAAGCCCTTGCTGCTGGGTTGGGTTTTCTTTCACCATCATGTATAATAAATGCAGTTTTGATTAAATTTTTACACGTTGCTCAGTGCATGGAACAGGAATGTGATATTCCACTGGCACCAGCACCCAAAGCCCTCCTCACTGAAACGTTCACTTCCCAAACTGCTTCTGAAGCAAGTGTCGCTTCCACACTAAGACAAGACGGTTGTGACAGTTTCCTGGGGGATGCTGAGACAACATCTGCTGCAAGGTTTTCCATCAACATGCCTTAATTTTCACAACTCCAATGCAAACATATTTATGGTAAATAACCCGTCTCAGATGGAGCGAAACCAGGTAACCTTTTCAATCTGTGCAAACATACATTTGTTTCTGGCAGAAACTTGGAATCTTACTCATTCTGCATAACTAAGTCAAGCCAATGAGCTGTTTAAATCAGCTTCGTTCAGACTTGAGTCTCAGCCCATCTCAGCCTTGGCCAGCAGACTGTGTTTTAGGGAACCTGGAAACTTTTCCAGAAGGCCCCATGTGTTCAGCAGCATCTCCTGGGGCACCTACAAGCACCTGCTTTCAGGATGAGGGGATGTACCCACACTACATCCTGCTGCTCAGCTGCTGGAGCTCCTGGGCTGGGCACCCTGGGGCAGCCCAACAACCACCCTGGACTTGGAGGATCTCCAGGGGAAGGAAGAGGTCCTGCAGTGCTGCCTGTTCTCCAGGCTTTCCTGCTCTTGTGAGGCCTCTTGTTCAGCCATTGGGTTCCTCTCTGCCATGACCTCCCCAAGGGAGAGAGGACACCAGGGTCAGGGGTGAGCTCCAGCAGGTTCCTGCTGTCTGCAGGTGTCAAGTAGCAGAGGAGGAATTGCCTTAAGCCCACAGGCTTTTACCTGTGAATCCACCACTCGCTGCTCAGCCCTACCTGGAGGATCAAAGCCCTTCTTCACTAACTCTGCCCTATCTCTAACCTCCCCTGAAGCCAACCAAATGAGACACCAGCCCAAACAACCAAACTTGCCACCAGGCCAGGGCTTGCAACTACTGCCAAATCCCCACCAAAACATTTGAAGGAGCCAGTGGGTGCTGTCAGTCTGATGAGCTCATCAGAGCCTGGGCATGGCAATTAAACAAGGAGCGAGGGAAGGAGCAGGTGAAAAACATCAGGAAGAAATTCAGTCCTGTTTTAGAGGGTATCAGCTGATGGGGGGTCTGAGGGAGGGGATGCACTCAGTGGGCATGTTCTGGAGCCCAGCAGCTGCCCTGGCAGGCATGCTGGTGGCACAAAGGCACCAGTGACTGCCCCTTACAGACACACGTGGGCTTTCCAACCTGCTACCACCTCCTGCACAGGATTTAACAGCCTCCACTTCTTGCTGAGGAAGCACCAGGAAGCTGAGAAAAAATGTCTAAAGTGCCCCCTCAAAAAACACCTCTTTTTGCTGAAGAACGCCCACCTTTTCGTGCTGCAAAAGAGCTTGAAAAGCACTAGAAGAAAAAAACGTGGTTTTAGTGTTCTTGCTGGTGTGGGACAGGCATGGCCCTGCAGAACTGGGGAGCTGGAGGAGGTGGTGCTGGGCTCGGGGAGGTGGTGCTGGGCTCGGGGCCGGTGTCCTCTGGACGCAGCTGGAGATGGGCTCTGATTTCCCAGGCAGGAATTATCCCCTTCCCAGCTCTCCTGACCTGCCAGGTATCTGTGAGCTCTAACGATGTTTTATGGGTTAAAGTCGGGGAGCTGAAGGAAACAGCACCATGGAGATTGCAGCAAGGAGCTCTGGTGGGGACAGGGGAGGCATTCCCATCAGCAAATCACTTGACCGCCTTTTATTTCTTTTAGGTTTTTATTACAGAACTTTGTAGCAGCAGTTGTGATTAATCTGGATAATTCCCCCTGGCAATAAACACCAGGGCAGTAAATTACACACGGTTAATTAGCCATTGCTGACGGGTGCTGGGCAGGGGTGGGTGCTGCGTGCAAGGAGGGGGCGGCCTGCAGGGAGGGGGCTGGTGGGGGCATCGCTGCCCAACCTGGGCGGTGCTGAGCTAGGGCAGGGGGTGCTCAGCAGCACAATGTGCCCCAACAACCACCCGCTGCCCTTTGGATGTGCGGGCGGGTGCCAGGGTTGGAAGCTGCTGTGCAGCATTCCTAGGAGCCCGGGGACCCCAGCTGGCACCAGGCTGAGGTGACCCTGCTGAGTTTGTCAGCAGCTCACACCCAGGACAGTGCTGTTTCCTCAGCTCTGGAGCAGCCCTGGGGTTTCATTAACCACCCTGGAGCACACCCATCGAACCTGCATGTGAGGACAGGCCCGTTGGAGAGGGCAGCTTGGGAAAAGAGTGGGAAGGAAACAGAAGCCCATAGAGCAACTCTGGCATGAGCATCCAAAGGCTCCATCCTACCCAGCCTGGCCTTACTGTGTGGGGCTATTCCCTGCCCCCCAGCCTTTGCCAAGTTTTACCCCATTGCTCCTGCTGGTACCGTTTCGTACAGTATCAGACTTCTCACCTTGTCTCACAGCAGCCCCTGAGGTCCTAGGGAGAAGTTCCCTGCCACCTTTTGCCCATCGCTGCCTGAGCTGTGCCCAGCAAATACTGATCCCAGAGTTCTTGGGCTTGGCCAGACCAGCTGGGGGTCTGCAGGAGGGACAAGAGGCTGCACCAGCCCCAGCCCAGGTGCCTTCAGAGCGAGGGGGATGTTCCTCCCTGCCCCATGACAGCATCCAGCTGCCTTTGGAGCTCAGTGCTGGCCTGAATCATTGGCACATGGGAGGCTTTGCACGGGTCTGGCTGAGCAGATGCTTCTCCTCCTGTCTACCAGGGCTGGTTTTCTGCCCAGACAGACTCTTAATCTGGAGGAGAACGGATCTGAAGGCAGCATGATGGAAAGCAGCTCTCACTCCTGCCTGTGAAGCACTTGGGACTCCATGGGGCAGGAGTGCCCAGGGGGCATCTCTGGGGCAGCCCCGGGTGTGAGGGCAGGGCAGGGCTTGGGGACCCCCGTGGTGCTCTGGCTGCCAGCAGAAGAGCTGAGCTGCCTGCAGAGTGGTGAGTGTGGATGGAGGCTCCAGCTCAGGGCACATCCATGCAGGGTTCCACAGGGGAGGGAGATCTCTGGAGCTCTTGCCTTGCTCCAGCATCTCAGAAGCTGTTTCCAGGCCCCTGCAGCAGCAGTGAGAGGGGCAGGCTGTAAGAGATCACGGAGGGGGTTGGTCCCACCACTCTGATGCACACCCACTTGTGCATCCTTTAGCTTGCTGCCAAAGACCAATTCAGCAACACGTTTCAGAGGGAAGCTGGGACAGCACAGCTGAAGCCCTAGGAGAAGACTTCTTCTCTCCAGAGACTGTAGGGCAGCTCAGGGGTTGCGTGGCAACTGGCATGAAGGTGAAACCACGTTCCACACCCCAGCCCTGCCTGTGCCACTCACACCACGGATGCCCACCCCTTGTCTGACGTGGGTGACAGGGAGGAGGATGACTCGGGGCCAGACCAGGGGTGCTGGGCCCCTCCTTGGAGCAGGCAGGTCACAGTGGAAGTCTCAGTCCTACTTCAGGCCTGCAACAGTGTTTGTGGTTTGGTTCTGTGTGAAGAGACGTCCCTGGGTGTGCAGGGGCCTGGCAGCAGGAGATGCTGCAGCAGAGCTGCGTGGTGGGGATCAGCAGGCTGGTTGTGAGCACAGGTTGGAGGCTCCACCACCCCTGCCTGCCCTTGTTTGTCCTTATGCCTCCCCAGAGCCCTGCTCTTTGCCAGGAGCTTTCTCCCAGCTTCTCATCTCTGGAAAGCCCAGAGGTTTCCAGCACTGGAGGAGAAGAGATCCCAGCCAAGCCACATTTTGAAACAGTTTTTATTTCCCCAGAGAAGCTGCAGCAGTAGTTCTGAAGGAAGAACAGTTAATGCTCAATTTAGCTTCACATGACCTAATTTGCCACCACTTACTCAACAAGGGAGAAGCAAGCGACGAGAAACGCTTGCACATGGACCTTGAGAGCTGCCCAGTTCCCGGGGCACTGCGGGAGGGGAGATCTCTGCACATCATCTTCCTGGGACTGCCCGGTGGTGATGAGCTGCAGACACAAACCAGTGGCCCTGCTTTGCCTCACCAGTGGCAAGTGACGTGGCTGTGACACCGGCCCCGGGCTCTGCTGTGCCTGGGGGTTTGGCCGTCAGGCGTGTTGGCCACCAGCACAGCTTGTCCCCCAGTCCCTTCTCTCGGGCTGCTCCTGGCACTTCCACACACCCGCGTTTCCATCTCCACTCCATCGTGCTCTCGATGGCTCTGCTGTAGATCTCTTCTGTAATTCCTTCCCTCCTCCAAGCTCACCTCTCCTAACAACCCCTGTAGTGGTGTTTAAAGTCTAAGGAGTGTATTTCTGCAGCAGGAGATCGCTGACCCACTGCCCTTCCAAAGGGCCTATTTCCATCATGCCTCTACTCTGATGTGTAATATGCAATGTTTTATTTTTTAAGAAAACAAGGATGAATGTTTGCTGGTAAACATTTCAGGGCAGCATGCCAACACTCATAGCCTCCTATTCCTTACAGAAATGTAAAACATCAGCGTGCTGCCAGCCACAAGGATTGTAATGTTTTTCCTTTCATACATAAAAATGTCTTACTAATTAATCATCCCCTGGCAGTAGCCAAACCCAAGGCAGCTCTGCCATATGCCAACGCACGCCAGGACGTCGTGAGCTGTGAAATGTTTAATGCTAATCAGGCATAGAGAATATTGTTCCCTTTCTGCACGGGGAACCGCACGCCACGGCCTCGGCAGGAGAGGTCATCACTCCACGGCTCCTCTCCTGCCTCCCTGCCCATCTGTTCCACCCCCCCCACCCGTGGCAGGGGCAGTGCCCTGCCCTGATCCTGCCCACGGTGCCCGGGCACTGCTTCATGTGAATGAGCAACAACTGCAGTTGCCAACAGCAGAAGAACTCGGGTGGAGTGACCTGAGAGGCAGAAATTCGTGCCTGACAGCTGCTGCCTCCAGGTTTTGGGAGCAGAGCGGGGTGGTGAGGGACAGGGTATGACATCCAGGGGAACTGGAGATAGGTGACACTTCCCAGCAGGTTTTGATGTCACAAACGTGGGACTGTCTCCAGAGTGAATCACGGCTTCCTGCTGGTCTCCCCAGACAGCTGGTGCCAGAGCCCCTCCCGACCAAACTCCCCAGAGAGGGTTCCGAGCCCACCTCCCCCAGGGGCAGTTGGCTCCGGCTGCAGCCCCCGCTGGCTGCTCCTCCAGCGCTGTGCCAGGAGACCTCCCCCCACCCAGCGGCCTGGGGGAGCCACGCAGGAGCCCAGCGTTGTGAGGATGACAATTAATAACCCCCACAGATCGTATGTACCAGCGGAGATCCGGATCCGGGTGGGTGTTACGTGTGAGTAAATCCCTGAAAGCGCTTTCTCCTTAATTACATTCATAAAGAACAGATGTATCATGGGCCTTCCATTAGGGCTGTAAAGAGCATCACAAACAAATCATTAATACACATAAAAATGGCAGGTAATTAATTTTAATATTAGCATAAACACTATCGTATGACTTTATTACCAGCCTAACCTTCAGGAGGGGACACCAGTAGTATTAATTCAATAACATCTTCTAAATTATTTATTACCAGTAGGCAGGGGGTGGTTTTTAAGAGCTCAGCCACCATGAGGTGCTGCTCTAGGAAATCACCTCCTGCTCTTTGGGCCACAGAGATTTGGGCTCCCCAGGGCAAAAAAAAAAGTCAGGCTGGTGGGAGAGAGCTGAGTGTTCACTTTCAGAAGCTTGAGTCTTCTTTTGCTGGAGAAGATGCTTTCAGGAGGAGCCCACAGGTAGAGAGCAGCTGTGCACAGAGGTTTCTCAGTGCCCAGACCTGTGGGGGTGAGCAGACCGAGGCAGGAGTCCCAGGAAGCGTGGCCAGCCCAGTGCCCATGGCCAGCCCAGTGCCCGTGGCCA
>NW_008629329.1:0-516 GCF_000691845.1 Merops nubicus
CCAAAGGATCACATTTGGCTTTTGTTGATAAAAAGCCAAAAAAAAAAAGCAAACACGGACCCTTACATCTCTAAAAGCAGGGCCTGCTTTAATATTTTTCCCTTAACAAGCAGGACACCTGCTGCTGATCACCCAATTGGCTTTCATCCACGATTGGCCAGGTCCTGGGTGAAAGCTAATAGAAATGTTTTGGTACTCATCTGGCCTTTTCCAAAATAACTAATTGTGTGAGAAAAACACATCAGCTCTTTCTCTCACATTCGTTTCTGCAGAGAAACTAATTTCTCACAACATCTCTGCAGAGACAAGAATCATCACACATCTCTGCAGAGAAGGAAATTGTTCATATGTCAAAGCCCAATTCTGATCACTTCAGGGGTTAAATAACCAAATGTTGATCATCATTATTTAAGAAGTTTACCTTAATTTCTCCGTGATAGTCTGCATAAATCACTCCTATGACATGAACACCCTTCAGAATTAAGTTTGAGCAATCAGCTATCAGACCAAAGTGTC
>NW_008629330.1:0-531 GCF_000691845.1 Merops nubicus
CGGGCTCATCTCCTTTTGGGCCTAATTGATAAGCAAGGATGGCTTAGGTGAAGATGGCTGATAAGATTACTTCTCCCAGATGTCCCTCTCATGTCTGCTGCACTAGGTATGTGCTCTTCATGCACAATCTCCCAAATTTAAACTCCTGCATCTTCTAAGAAAAACATTTTAAAGTAAAACATCACCGACTTCAGTTTGCTTTCTAATGCTGTGCTGCAGACTGTGACCCTTATGAGTATACCAGCGTCAAACAACCCTGCAGCAGCAAGAGTGGAATCTGGCAGAGGGTCAGACCTCAGCGAACAGGTAAAAATCTGTCTAGCTACCTAGTTCTATTCTAGAATTCCACCTAATTCTGCTCAATGTCTGGCAGAATCTTCAGATATTGAAGAATGACTGAGTGACCTCTCCACCCAAGCCCCATTGGTGCTGTCCAATAGTTTCCAGTCGCAACTTGAAAAAAAAATGTTGCCACAGAACTCCCTGCTCAGCTGCACAAAGAACTGGCTACTGCCAACTGATTAACTGCCC
>NW_008629331.1:0-1213 GCF_000691845.1 Merops nubicus
CAGTGTGGCACAGTCCTGTCCGCTTCCCTCTTGGTGCCAAAGGACTGGTGATGCTACCTCCCTGTGGTGTGCCCACCGCCTGGCACCCCAAATTCCCAGCTGCTGGAGATGGGTCTGTCCTACCTTGGCCTTGGTGGCCCTGGTGCAGATGCAGATCTGGGGTTGTGGTTAACCCCATGGATGATGCTTGGGGAAAATGGGAGGGGACGCGTCTGGGATGCCCCTGCCAGTGCCACTCATTTTCCTCTGCTCTTCCGTGAGGTTTCCCCTCCGAAGAAACGTGTTACAGGTGGTGATCAGGCTGCCCAGGGAGGTGCTGGAGTCCCCAGCCCTCGTTCAAAAAACATGAGGACGTGGCACTTGGGGATGTGGGTTTAGTGGTCATGGGAGTGTTGGGTTGATGGTTGGACCTGATGAACTTAGAGGGTTTTTTCAGCCTTCATAATCCTGTAAGTGGCCGAGGAGCTGTTTGGGCAGGCAGCACCCAATGCACCGTCCCTTTTTTGGACTATTTTCAATAGTAAATGGGATTATTTTTTCTGAGCTGTGGAGGTGGGAGGGGGGAAAGAGCCGCCCTGTGGGTGTGTGGCCCCCCGGGTCTCCTGCTGCCTCTGGGGCTGTGCTGCCCACTGGGTTTGGGGGACAAGGAAGAGTTTGGTCCTTGCTCCGGTGACCAAAGCAGCAGCCACTCAACTGTGGCCAGTGCCAAAACCACAAGTGGCAGCCAGAGGAGTCCGGGCCGCCTGAGTCAGAGCAAATGTGACTCTGACGGGCAGATTTCGTGACCAGCCTATTTACAGCCCCAGGAAATCCTCTGGCTTCTCTTCAGCAGAGCTAAAAAAGCCTCTAGCAAACCCAAAATAAAAAGCGTACCAGGGTCACCGGCAGTGCTGCGAGGTGCAGGAGCTGGGACACCAAGCGAGACCCCTGTGCCCCCTCCACCCAACTGCTGGGTGCCCCAGGGTGCTGGCAGCCGGAGCGGTGCCCTGGTGGGATGCGAGGAGGGTTTGATGAGGTTCAGGTTGGGCTCTTCAGCAAAAGCACCTTGCTGCTGCCTGGGCAGCAAGGACTGTGTTTGACCACAGAGATCAGGACCTGGAAAGGTGCTCAGCAGAGAGGGACCTGGGGGGCTGGAGAGGAGGTAGCGTGTGCCCAGGTGGCCAAGAAGGCCACCAGCATCCTGGCTTGGGTCAGCACCAGTGTGGCCAGCAGG
>NW_008629332.1:0-3583 GCF_000691845.1 Merops nubicus
GCAGGGCACAGCATCACGAGCTCTCCGGGCTTCCAGCCGTGGGCTTCGGCTCCTGTTGCTCGCTGGAGTGTTTGCCAGGGCACCTTCCCCGCAGTTCACCCGTGCCAAGGTGGGGTCCCGCCGGGGCGGCTCTTGTGGCTGAGCTCTGTCTCCAGAAGGACTGGCCCTGTGTTTATGTCCGGGGGTCCAGCTGCAGCACCGCGTGCTGGGCAAGGGGGAACAGACCCAGGGCCCTGCAGGGGGAATAAAGGAAATCCACGACCCTCCAGTAGGTAGACTGGCTCTTAGAAGATGACAAATATTTGCAAGAATAGGCAGATAAAGTGAAATGAAGCAGTGTGGAAGGGATAAGTTAGGGAGAAGGAAGGGGCTTTGACAGATGCAGGGGAGGAGGAGGACCAGCTTTCCAGCTGAAGGAAAGGCAGATAAAGAATTGTGGAGTAGCTGGATGGGTGGGTTTGCATCTGGCATGCTCGGATTTGCTTGTTTTGGGAAGCAGCCTGTTGGCAGCATGCCTGGGACAGGTTGCAGACAGCTCTGGGCAAATGAGAGTAGAGCTTCTTGCCCCTGGGACAGGGAGTGGGCTGGTGATTTTTGGCATCACACAGCTAGCGAGAGGATCGTGATGGGAAGAGCTGCCGAGCAGGGAGGTGAGAAAACCAAAGCTGCCTGTAGAATCTGAAGGAGATCCAAGAACGGAGGCAGAATGCAGGAGCTGCCAGCTGGGGAGGGATGGATGGTGGCTTTGGAGGACAGCGTACAGCTGGACAAGGCAGAGGAGGCTGAACTGTGGGTTGAATGTGTTGCAGGGCAGATCCTGCCTGCCAGGTCAGCTCCTGACAGTGGAGCTGTGCTGGGGCTGGCAGCAGTGTCACCACTCCCAGCTCCTGGCCCTGCCTGGCTGCCAGAAGCCAACACCCTCTGTCGTGAAGTGTCCGGGGACTGCAGGCAGGTTTTTATTCTGCTGCTGAGCAACTTTTCAGAAAGTCTTCATAATTAGGAAGCAAAGTCTGAGGGCCTTGGAAAGCTGTCCTTGCCAAAGTGGACTTTTCATCCAGGTGATCCCTCCAGGTTGGGTTCTTGCTTCCTCTCGTGGCAGATCTCCAACTCTGGGTACAACAGTTCCTGAAGTGTACACATTTCACTAACGCGGTCTTAATTAGAGACTGTGGTTGATGCTAAGCTGGGAAGAATATGAAAATAAAAGTGTTCTTAAAAGCCTCTGTAATGTAACCACAAACCCTGACGTGCTTTCACTGTCATCACGCTGGTGTCGCCTGACAGTCCCCAGAAGAGAGGCAGTTGTCCCTGTCTGAACTGTGCACCTCATCCCTTCATCTGTTTAGGCTTATTTTAAGGGTATGTGGATTTCCTGGAGGAA
This sequence comes from Merops nubicus, assembly GCF_000691845.1. Taxonomy (NCBI): domain Eukaryota; kingdom Metazoa; phylum Chordata; class Aves; order Coraciiformes; family Meropidae; genus Merops; species Merops nubicus. The sequence goes on from NW_008629332.1 coordinate 1,382, forward strand.
AATTATCCCCCTCTGGCTTTTAATTTTGCATTACACATACAGATTCAACCATAATGCTGTTTCAGTGTAGGCTTGGAGCTATTTCTGGTCCTACTCTACTTATAGAGAGATATATATGGGTATCTGGAAATAAGTAAAAATATTTAGGATACCCTTGTTGCATATAGAAGCATCTGTTGCCTTACTCTTCTTGGAGGTACCTTATCATACAGTCATAGTACATATTCTAGCTGGAACATAACAGCAAAGTGTTGGCTTGCTTTTGGTTTCTTTACTCTTTCTGTTGGGATATGAGAAACCCCTTCAAACAGATGTGTCACCTTTAGTGAAGCAAATGCAGCTCCACACACAGCCTGGTGCTGTTGCCTCTGCTGAAGCACTGTGGGTTTTTTTCAGAGGAACCCAGGCTGTTCCCTGACCTGCTCTGCAGTGGGGTCAGTGTACTTCTGACACGGGCTGCAGGACCTTTTCCAGGCTTCCTGTTACAGGTCCTGCTTTTCCAAGTTCTTGCTTGGACCTTGATAAAAACAAGTGCTGTTTGAACCCCCTTGGTAAAATGGAGGTGACTTAAAGCAGTATTGGAGTCTACAACAGGTATAGGGTTAGGGTTAGGGTTAAAGCAAAGGGAGTTGTTCTTCCTGTGTTTATACATGTTCTAGGAAGACACAGCAAAATGCCAGTTTAGTTCTTAGCTGCTAATTCACTGTGAGGTGTTTGCACAGTGTGAAGCATTAAACTGCTTTCCACTGAGGTCAGTAAGCTCCTGCTGAGAGGCTGACATTTTTTCCCTCCTGTGCTGGAAGAGGATTTTGTGAGAGGTAGACCAGCTTTTGATAACGTAGTTTCCTCTGTGGGCAGTGGAAGGCTTGTTGGCTCTCCAGAGCAGGATTTCCAGCAGCAGCTCATGCTGGTGCTGAATGTACAGAGCATTTGTTTGCTTGTTATTGCTGCATGGTGAGGTTTCAGTTTTCTGGGTGTGAGTGAGGCCGAAGAGAACAGAGCAGTGTACGTGGTGTTCCAGCCTGCACTGTGCTTGGCCCTGGCACCTTTCAGCTTTACTGCTTACAGCTTTGCTGGGGCAGAAGCAAACAAACTTCTTCCCCTCTTCAGTTATTTGTCCTCTCAGAGGGATCTGAAAAGGGAAAAATGTCTCTCCACAGCTTTTAAACAGACATGTGGGGTTTGTTAAGACAAATTACTTTCTTTTGCAGGAAAATGATCCTTCCCTTTTTTTTTTAGTGTGTGTGTGCACGCTGAACTTAATTATCCCTCCACTTCTCACTCCATAATGATTTCTATCTTTATGTTTTCAAAGAGCTTCAGAAACAGTAACACAGATATTTCCTTGTTTTCCCCCATGGCCTGGTGCAGCTCGAGATGTTGCTGTGCAGAAGATTGAGACAATTATAAAAGAACAGTTTGCCGTCGAAATGAAGAGTAAAGAACATGAAATTGAAGTTATAGATCAGGTACAAAGGTTTTGTTCTTAAAAATACCTAAGGTGCTGGTGCATGGGGCTTGGGGGCCTTCTGCAGGGTTCTCTGTTACTATGTGTGACCTCTGCTCTTCGCAGCGCCTGATTGAAGCACGAAGGATGATGGACAAGCTGCGTGCCTGCATTGTGGCCAACTATTATGCATCTGCTGGTCTCCTGAAAGCTGGAGAGGTAAAAATTGCTTTGGGAATAATAAGACTGCAGGGAATATTTGCCAAGGAAGATGTGCAGTTCACTGCAATCAGCTGATGTTTGGGTTTTGAGCTGTGATTTTCTGACGTGGTGGAATATGAGTTGCAGGTGGGGTGGCAGTGGGAGAGGAGATCTGTGCATCACCAGCTGTACTTTGCAGAGATGAGTCTTCCAAGGAGTAGCTGAGAAGTCGTCCAGCAGCCCTTGGTTCTGGTTTCTGAAGTACTCTGCTGGGTATTTTTTTGTCAGCCCTTGCTTGGGAGCACCTTGCTTCTCACACACTCCATGGTGTCCTTGCAAAGCCCCGAGTAGCAGGGAACATGTTTTTCCATGTCACAGGAGAGTGGAAGCAGGTAGGTTTTGAAGCATCTTAGCAAAAAGAATATTTAAAAATCAAGATTTCCTGAGGCTCGGGCAGTGCCTTTACCTTGGCAGCCTGTTCATGGTTTGGGGAACAGACTGATGGCAGCAGCAGTGCAGGAGGTAAATCAAAGAGATGCACAGAAATTCCTGCT
>NW_008629332.1:3615-23744 GCF_000691845.1 Merops nubicus
TTGAGGTTTATGATTCTGTGTGATTACAGTTTATTACGTTTTACAAATTAGTGGGCAAAGTGTTGGTCATTTTACTTGACTAGAGGTGAAAAAAGAGGTTCTTGGTGGTGGTTTGGTTTGGGGGGGTTTTTTTGATCATGTTCCATGTGCGTCCCTGCCACTGGATATGTGGATATGACTCTGAAGTAGGTAACTGAGAGTTGGTAATTGCTTCACTCTTGTACCTGATGGACAGCTGGAAAGAAAGCTCTCAGATGAACCTTTCAAGTCCCAGCTGGGATGATGTTTCACTGCACTCCTGCTGCCAGCTCTGGAGGGCAGTTCTGCTGCTGCATCGTGGTGCCGGTCTGTCCCCATGCCACCCCCTCCACCAGCGCTGGTAGGATTTTGGGTCAGGGAGTTTAAGTGGATTAAAAATAGCCCTGCAAAGGAAGGAAAACCCAAAACCATGACAAACAAAACCAACAAAAAGCAAACAAACGAAATCTCAGATCAGTTTGTTCATTTGTTCTGCGTTGTGACCTGTCCCCTCCCCACGAGTGACTGTGCCAGCCTGGCTGAGGGGGGTCTGGCCAGGGAGGAACGAAGCCTCTTTCAGGGAGAATGCCTGCAGGAGAAGCCATCAGTGGAACTCTAGCATGACCCTGTGGCCTCAGGAGCCTGGGTGAGCTGGTCTGTGGGTGCTCTGCTGCTGGCAGGCGAGTGTTTCTGCTGACTGGATTCATCCCCAGACCAGAGCGACGGGGGACTGGTGGCTGGGAGAAGTGCCTGAGGGATGCTTGCTTTGAGCAGTGGGTGTGTTTTCCTTGCTGCTTCTGAGGTTAAAAGCAAACACTGGAGGAAATAAAAAGAGCCTTTGTCACAGTAATAAAAAAAAAACCAAAACCAAACCCCAAGAGAAGGAAATAAAAAGAGCCTTTGTCACAATAATAAAAAAAAAAACCCAAGAGATTTAAACTCTCCCCAGTCCAGGTTCAGGAGGATCTAAGATTAGCCCTCAGATGTCCATTTTGAGGAAAGTTTGCAGAGCTGCCTAAGCACATTATTCTTTATCCTCCGTTAAGCTCTGGGAGCAGACAGGGTGCTAATACTTGCAGCTTGCCTTACAGGCATTGACAAGACTGCCAGTGAGTATCAAAGCTAAAAAGCCTGATGTGTTTACATACCCTGCTTGCCTGCCAGAACTTGGCAGCTGTGACCTTTCTGTGTAGGGTAGAAGACCATTGGTGTCTGCACAGGAAGGGAAGAACTTCTTTCCAAAGGGCTGCTGCAGGTATTGCAGTAGGCTGCAGTCCTTTCCAAAGCCATGTGGGTTTCCCAGATCAAAAGGTCTCAAGGCACAGTCTCAATTTGGGATGCTGTTTCTGCAGAACCGTTTTAAGCTTTTATCTTCTGTGGCATATGTTTCTCCTGCAGGGCAGATGATGAGATATTTGCTCTCTCTCTCTTCATACATTGACTTTTTCTCTTCTTGCACAGCTTCATTTTTATCTGGGCTTCAGGGAGGTAGTGACCAGATCTGCCTGACCTCTTTGTTGCAGGGGACCAGGTCATGTGATGCGACCATTCTTAATCACCCTTCAATCAAGAAGTTCTTGGAATCCCCCTCTCGGTCCTCGTCCCCAGCTCACCAGGGCTCAGACACTCCCTCTGCCAACCACTCGGAGAGCGACTCGCTCTCCCAGCACAACGACTTCCTCTCTGACAAGGACAACGGCCCCTCGGAGGGGGAGGAGCGGCTGGCAGAGCGCCTGGCACACAGCCTGGACCAGAGGCAGGGCAGAACCGCCCGGGTAAAGCAGAACTGGGGCCTGGGCAGGGTGCTGGGGGGTGTGCTCTGGCTGGGCTCGGTGCTGGCACCAGGAGCTCTTCATGTTCTCACCCCCCTTGCTGAAGATCTGCTTCTTACCTCTCCAGCTGCTTGCTCCCACTCTCCCAGCCTGGCTGTGCTGTGAGGCTAACTGCAGTGTGTGTAACCTGGGTAGCTCTGAGCTCAGTCCTGCCCAGCAGAGAGGTCAGCCAGGCAGCACTCCTGGAGCACAGTGAGCTGCTGCTGTCCTGCCTGGTAGCCTCAGGGGAAGGAGCTGGTTCACAGCTTGGGCAAAGGGTTTTGCTCTGCAGATGGAAGTGAGGTCAGGAGAGCGTAGAGCCTGGAGAGAAGAGCAGCCTGTGCCATTCCCAGTGGTGTTTTTAAGAAGTAATGCTGCTGCCTGGCCCTGGGTGCTCGTGGGGACTGTGTTCCTTAGAGTGGTGGAACCACTGGAGTGTGAGGTTTGGCCAGCCCAGCATCCTGTGGTGAAGGCACAGTGACACCAGTGGGTCAGCTCACCCTGGGAGCAGAGCTGGCAGAGCCTGGGTGCGTGGTTTGGGTGGCTTTCCTCTTGGTGTGCTGGTCACTGTTTCTGCACTGGAGTCATTGTTGGAGCAGTTGTACTGCTTGGGTGTAGCATGTTGGTACGTTTTCAACCAACACAGCCTGTGGCTGGAGGAGTGATGAGGAGCAGGAGCCATTCCAGCCTCCTGTGGCTCCCTGCTTCACGTGGGGACATCCAGTCTTGGCCACCGCTCAGTAGCTGAGGTTGTGTTACAGGGTTGCTTAGGCAGGACTTATGGCAGAGCACCACCATGGGTTTGTGAACTTCTCTAGGTGTCAGTGACGTGTGGCTGGCTGCTCTGCCTGCTGAGGTGGGGCTGAATTCCTGTCTCTGAGCCCAGCCTCAGCCCTGCCCTGTAACGCAGCGCTGGAGTCCCTCAGAGCAGCAGGCTGGGAATGAGAAAGATTTAGATTTTCAGAAGCCACTTGTGGGAGATTTAGCTGTGTTTCTGATGAGGGAGCAACATGAGGCCACTCTACCAGTGCTTGATTTTTTTTTCTGTGTAGTGCAGCAGCAGCACTTTTTGAAACCCAAGCTATAAATTGTGGCTCAGCTCCATGGTATGCCCCATAATGTGTGCTCAGTGAAGCCACCCAGTGCCCACTTGGCTGGGCAGTGTATCATTGCTGTGTGCCCACGTTGCTTCACCGTGCCCAGACAGCCATTTAAGTATTTTTAGGGATGATTCATTGTTGGTCTCTCATTTAACTATGCAGGTTTCCTTTTTTTAACATCTTACTTTTCTAGCACCAGACAAAATGATGTTTAAGAGGAATGTTTGGTTTTTCTGCTTGCTTTTTCTCTTCTTCCCACACCCTCAGGACAGCTTGGGTGTTCCAAGCTCTCAGAAAACAGGACAACGAAATGCTGGACTGGCAAGTGATGAAACTTCACGACTTTATGTGAAGAAAACGATTGTGGTTGGCAACGTCTCCAAGTTAGTATCCAGCAACTGAGGGGGGGCCCTTTATTCCAGGATTAAATGGAGTAAAAGGTTAAAATTTGGAGACAAAAAGGATTGTTAGGCTGTCACAGTGTGAGGTATTGCCCTCGAATGATTGCTGTACCCAGGGCTGCCCTCCTGAGTGTCACCATGAGGTTTCTTTTGTGGGAGGAACAGGTATTTTAGTAGTTGTTCTGTTTGTGGGTGTATATACACACACACACATATGGAGGTTTGAAGATCTGTTTCTCTGAAAGGGAGTCTTTCAGTCTTTCCTGACCAGTTAGAAATATCAAGCTTTTGTTTTTGGGTTTTTTTCTAAAATTTTTTAAGACAGGGAAATATACATAACTTTTGAACTTTGAGGAAATTAGTGAAGAAAGGAATTAATTTGTAGGAAACTATGGAGAAGTCCAGGTTTTAACTCTGCACCTTCACACTACTCCAGTCAGTCTTTTCCCCTTGCATAGAAAATAGCAAACATTTCTTAATTAAACTTTAGGTGTTAGAGCTGTGTCTTGAAAATCTACCTATGCCTGGGCCTGGAACCACGTGTTGACTATGGAGTTACTGAAAAATTTATCAGAAGAATTGTTATTTTGTGTGTTTATGGTAGCAGGATTGCTGGTGTTGTGTGGTTTCACTTCCTCATATCTCAGAATAAGATGGCAGAAGGGATTTGATTGGAGTATAGTATTAAAATTAAGTCATCCTAATTAAAAGCCAAATGTTTAAATGGACAAACTGCCTTTGGCAGTCGTGCACTAAAATGGAGAAAATCTGTTAGAAGCATGGAGTAGATGATGGGCCCTGTGCCTGCTTCTGGATGAACTGTCAGAGCAAGGAACAGTGAGCAGAACTGTACAGGGGGCAAGGTTCAGCATTTCACCATCCCAAATTTTTGTGGCTAATCCTTCCCGAGATACTTTTTGTGGTATTTACCTATTTAGGATTTTCATCTCGTGTTCATTTTTTTCATGTCTTTGCCAGGTACATTCCCCCTGACAAGAGAGAAGAGAACGATCAGTCCACCCATAAATGGATGGTGTATGTCCGAGGCTCTCGCAGAGAACCCAGCATAAACCATTTTGTCAAGAAAGTTTGGTTCTTCCTCCATCCCAGTTACAAACCTAATGACCTGGTAGAAGTGAGGTAATAAGGAATTATTCCATCCTCTGCTCCAGTCTTTATGCTTGCCAGACTTAAGAGGGCCAAGTTTCTTAGAAAGTTAACAACTTCTCTTCCTGGTTTAGTGTTCTGTGTCTGTCTTTAGCCTCTGGCTTGGCTTGGCTTGACTTAGTCCAAATTAATAGTAAAAATAAGTTAGATTTTATGTAGCAAATAAGCCAAACGTTTTTGTTGTTTTGTTTTATTTTTTTAATTTCCTACTGAGAAAAATCAGTCAGTTGTTGCATTTCATGTTCTTCATGCAAGTTTGTGCATCTCCTGTATGTGTTCCACTCTCTGCTGCACAGGTTAGATATCTGTTGCTAAAAGATCTCTTTTTTCTATCTCCCATCCCTTCCAGTATGGCAAAGAGGAATCTCAGAAGGCTGTTTTACCCATAGTTTTGATGGTACATGTGCATTTGAGCAAGAAATTGTATCACTCTCCCAAATATTTCTCCACGGTAGTGAGGTCAGTGGCACTGGCTTCATGCTTTGAGGCATTGCCCATCCGTGGAGTGGTGCCAGTTCTGCAGAAACAGGACAGCTTCTCTGTCCTCTGCCACCTGCAGTCAAAGCTGTGACCCCAGTGAGATGAGCAGGGTCAGTTCTGTGTTGCCTGCTGCAGAGAAACATTCTGTCCATCTTTCATTCTTGCTCCTGTGGACAGGACAGCAGGAAGATGCCTTCAGACTTCCCAAAGAAATGCTTCTCCACCAGCCATGCAGCAGTGTCCTGAGGAGGGTGGGATGCTGCCTAGCTGTAGAATGGCAACTTAAGTGTGGCAAAATTAAAAAGGCAACTACTCAAACTAAATACTACTACAAAACAAAAAAGCTACTACTGAAAGGCAACTCCAGAAAGAGTGACCTGAGATGAGAAGTGCTGGTGTGGCTCAGTGATGTTTCTGAGCAGGCAGCCCCAAGGAGGATGAGAGCAGACTCCTGTGTATTTCCTGTGTCACGTACCAAGTTACACTTCACTGCTTTTGTGCCTTTCTCAGTTTCCAGTGTTGGATGTTAGTGCTGTTTGTCTGCTGCTTTAATCCCATCTGGTTAATTGATTTCTTGTTGCACAGTCCCAGTCATCACAGTGAACGTCAATGTTCTGCACTCAAAAGAGTCTTTAAACCTCTTGTGTTTTTTGTTGTTGCTGTCACAAAACTACCTTTGGGGTTTCAGCAAAAAGCTGAAGTACAGACAAAGTAGGGGAGGATGTTAGAGGTAAACACTCTGTTCTTTCTCAGCTTAGAGAATGACAGCTGAGTTAGCTTTTCCTTTTTGTCTGTATTTTCTCCTGGGGTTACATGGAGCATGTGCTTCCTGGCTGTTAGGTAGGGAATAGCAGAAAGGGATTGCATAATGCTGCACTGAAAACTTACCCTGCAGCTGTGTCCTAGAACCTGACTGGGGATTTTTTGAAACAAGTATTTTTAATTTGGTGTTTCACAGCCTTTTGACTTTCTCCAAAAGAGGTAGGGGAAAACTGTACCACTTCTGCATCCAAAATGTGAATCACCTTTTGTTTCCAGAGAACCTCCGTTTCACCTGACCAGGAGAGGCTGGGGAGAGTTTCCTGTGAGAGTGCAGATCCACTTCAAGGATAGCCAAAACAAGAGGATCGACATCATACACAATTTGAAGGTATCTGAACAAAATACTTGAGGGAAAGGCAATTATTGGATGAGCTCTCCTGCATAATCTAGAAGAGGCTCTGTTTGTGTGTGTGCTTCTGACTCTGTTTTGTGCATGTCCTGCTGGTTACTTGCACCTGAATAGCTGAACTGGAAAACCAGAAAAGCTCCAGGAAAGCCTCTTACTTGTCTGTACTGGTCTTGATGTGGTAGCCAAAGAACCCAGCCTTGCAAAGTAACACGTAAATCACTTGTGAAGGGATTGCTGAACTGTGTGTTCTGCTCCTTCAGTACTTGGACAGACTGGAGAGGGATTATCTGTCGTTGGTGGACAGGGAGGGGCTGAGAGTCACCTTCACTCCTCCTTCCTTTTGAAGAGGGACACCTCTTTCAGCTCCTTCACCTGTCCCACGACACTCAGTGAGGTTTATAGTATGCACCAGTCTTGGAAAACCAGGCCATTGCTCTTGTCTTCCCTTTAATTAGCAGCCCCTAGCCTTAGTGGAATTAAGTCCTGAGCTGGTTTAGTTTCCTGTTTCTTTGAGCAGTGTGATTAGTTTTATTTAAACTCTGCCTGCATTAATGAATCTCATGCTAATGTAGATACCTCACTGCAACCCCAGATACAGGCAGTAGAGGAAGCTGGAAGCGTTCCCCTGGAACTTAGGGATATTTAATGCAGATGATTAGTAAAATACATTTGGAGAAACATAACTTGGGGAGAAATTGGCAGCAGCATGGTAGATGTTGTGCAGGGAAAGAAGCCCAGCCTACAGAATCATAGCGTAGGACAGAATCGAATCACCGTGGCTGGAAAGGACCTTCAGGATCACCAGGTCCAACCTTCCTCCTAATTTCCCTAACCACTAGACCATAGCCTCAAGTGCCACATCCCATTGTTTTTTGAACACCTCCAGGGATGGTGACTGCACCACCTCCCTGGGCACTCCATTCCAGTGCCTAACCACTCTCTCAGGGAAGAAATTCCTCCTAATATCTAGTTGAAATCTTCCCTGGCACAACTTGAGACCATTTCCTCTCATCTTGTCATCAGTAATTTGGGCGAAGAGATCAACCCCAGCCTCACTACAGCCTCCTTTTAGGTAGCTGTAGAGAGCAGTGAGGTCTCCTCTCAGTCTCCTATTGTCCTGACTAAACACCCCCAGTTGCCCCAGCCACTCCCCATAAGGGATGTTTTCCAGCCCTCTCTCCAGCCTCGTTGCCCTTCTCTGGACCTGCTCCAGCACCTCCATGTCCTTATCCCCTGGTGCCCAAAACTGGACTCAAGGTTCAGTCTCACCAGTGCCAAGTCCAGGGGCACCAGCACCTCCCTTCTCCTGCTGATCACACTCCTGATCCAGGCCAGGATGCCCTTGGCGTTCATGGTCCCCTGGGCACACTGCTGCCTCATGGGCAGTTGGCCATCCACCAGTGTTCCCAGGTTCTTCTGCAGTTTCCAGCCACTCTTACCAAGCCTGGAGTGTTACCTGGGGTTGTTGTGACCCAAGGACAGGACCCAGCACTTGGCCTTGTTAAACCTCACACAGTTGACCTCATCCCATGGCTCCAGCCTGTGCAGAGCCCTCTGCAGAGCCTTCTACCCTCCAGCAGATCCACACTCCCACTCGGTTTCGTGTCATCTGCAAATTTACTGAGGGTGCACTCGATCCCCTCATCCAGGTCACTGATCAAGAGATGAAACAAGGCTGGTCCCAGAAGCCAGCCCTGGGGGCCACTGCTTGTGCCCAGGCACCAGCAGGCTGGAACTCCCTTCAGCACCCTCTGTGGTGTTGGGCAGGTCTTAGCCAGGCCAGTGCCCAGCTGGCTCAGCCACCAGCTGCCAGAGTGCCCAGCAGAACCCTGTGGGACAGGGTGCCAGGTGCCCTCCTGAACTCCAGGCAGACAATGCCCTCTGCTTTTCCCCACCCACTGGGAGCATGCTGAGCCAGCCCGTGGCACCCGAGGGCTCCAGTCAGCCAGTCTGTGCTGTTCATTCACGGAGCCTGTGCCTGCTGGGAGGTGATGGGGTAAGCTGAGCTCCTCCTGGGCTGGAGCCCGTCCCACCCAGCCTCTCTCCATACCTGAACAGATGCCTCTGGGGTTTTCTGCCTCTCTGTCAGCTGATACACAGTGTGAACAGTTACTTAAGCAAATATGATTGTGTAAATATAGCCTTGGTGTTATTCAGTTTAAACACCTCTGAGTTTTTTCTTGTTAGTGCTTTCTAACATTGACATCAGGAATAAAAAAGGACACTCCTCAAAGGCTTCTCTTAGACTGAAATCAGATTTCCCCAACAATCCCATTTCCTTCAGTTATTTTGCTCCTTTCTGCTTCAGTGTGGGCTTTGGGCTGTGGTTGACTTTTGCAGCAGGGAGGGCACCTGGACAGAGCACACAGATTTCTGACCCTGTGGCCTCAAAAGGTTCTGTGTGCTGCCACTCAGCTTACATGGTTTGAACTCACTTCAGACAAGTTGCATTGTAAATTGCAGCTAATACACTGCTTTGCCCAGGGTAACATGAATCTGTTGTGTTGTTTCCCCAGCTGGACAGGACCTACACAGGCCTGCAGACACTTGGTGCAGAAACGGTGAGTCAGAGGGCCGGGGGGTGGGCGTTCCACTTTGGTTCCCTTAGGGATTTTTAGAAAGAAAAAGATAGATGGGACTGAGCACAGTCAGAACCATTTGATTTCACAGGTTTTGGAATGTAGATTTTCTGACAAACAAGATAATCTCTTGTTAAATGAAATGGTTATGACACCTTGTCACTATTCATGACAACAGTCATTTTTTTCCTCCCTTTCTAGTTCAGGGGAGATTGCTTCCAGCTCTTCTTTCACAAAGTACTTAACTTGTACTACAGTTTTAATTTTTATTTCTTTGTGGAGCTCCTGGTTCCAAATGTCTTGATTTGCATTCTTATGTGCTGCAGATCTCATACATAAAGAATACATAAGGTAAAGGGATCACCCAGCTGCCCTGCTGAAATTTTGCAGTGTATTAGGTACTTCTGAGTTTCTGCATCTGTCAAGGTTCAGTCTCCTCATGGAAAATGAACTCTCAGTATAAAATAAATGGATTAATAATTCAGTTTGCTGTATCTCTAAGGTTTTGTTTTATTATTTGCTCCTTGTACTGTAGCGAATGGAAAGTTTTATGGTGAAATTGGATTTTATCAGCTTCTCTGTCTGGGGTGAAAACGTTGATGTGAGATGTCTACTGTGATTAAAGAACACTTTTTGAAGAGTAGATAATAAGATGTGTTTCTCAAAACCTTACCAAAAAAGGCAGAATAGGCAAGCTGCAGTTTTGTGCCTGTTCCTAAGGGGGTGTGCAGGCCTTTCCCTGGTGGGGAGCTCAGAGCTGGGCTCTGTATTCCCTCCAGTGCTCACTGGTCAGATTTCCCCAGGGACTGAGAGATGTGCTCCTCTGCTGTGGGGGTTAGATGCTGCAAGACTTTTGTCTTAGCTCAGGTGCTGCTGGACCTCTGTGGTGTGTCCCTGAAATGAATGGAAACGTTACACAGAGGTGGTGGGAGGAGAGGGAGAGGTTTCTAGACATGAGAAGGAAAGGCATAGTTGTTTTCACTTTTTGTGTCTTCACCTAGCTGTGAAATGTTAACCTCATCCTTTCTCCTGTTTCTGGAAGGTTGTGGATGTGGAGCTACATAGGCATTCCCTTGGGGAGGAGTATCTCTTCTCCCAGTCTTCAGAGTCTGACCTTTCTGACGTTCCTACATCTATACCACTGCCACTGAGTATCCCAGCACCAGTCAAAGCTTCTTCCCCTATCAAACAGCTGCGGGACTCCAGCCCAGATGCTTCTGTGGACAAAGGTAAAGCAAATGGGTGTTGCTGAAGTTTGAGTTCCTGGAACTTCAGCTCCTCTGGATACCTCCTCCTAACTTGCTTTTGTGCCTTAAAGATTGCCAGTGGTACCTGCTCCTTGCTCACCCCAGATATCACTTCCTCAGTGTGCTCTGCAGAATGTACAATTCAGAAACTGTTATTGTTTGTTCAGTGCTTGGTTGGGGTTTTGGTTTTGAAACCTGGAGCTTGTTGAGTGGGCTCTGTTCTGCTAAACAGCAAATAGGGAGTTTTATCCAGTGGATGCAGTTGGAAGAAAGGTTGTTGAGTAGCTTTTGTAGATTTATTCTTGGTGGAGTCTTCTCAGAGGGTTCTTAGGTTTCTGGATGGTTTGGGGGCTGTGTATACACTTAAGGAATTGGTCTGGTGGTGTGTTTGGGTTTATGTGCTGGTGCCTAATGGGAGTTGACTGTGGGGGTGCAAAAATGGCTATTTAGCTGTGGTGTGAAGAACAGAGGGTGCAGAAGGCATGGTGTGTGTTTGGGGGATGGCATCTGCTTGTCACAGCCTCGTTCCCACCCCCCTGCCAGCTCAGGCAGTGCAGCACCCGTTGCACTGGGGCAGCAGCTGGTGCTCTGGTGTCCCTTCAGTTGCCTGAACCAAGCTAGTGCTGGCCCTTGGGCACACTGCTGGCATTTCTTGTTTGCAGGAAGCAGGAGAAACTGCCTCTGTTAGCACTGAGCTTTGTTCTGTGGAACAAGTGGTGTCGGGGCCTACCTGACAGACCTTGGTTGGCTGGGCTGAGAGCAGGGCTGCTTCTCATGGTTGCATGTTTTAGTGTGAGGAGCTTGCTGCAGACAGCAACCTCCTACTTCAGCACAGGGCTGCATGCACAGGGTCTGATGCCTTTCTTGCTTTCTCCTGACACTCCTGTGTCCAGGAGTGGCTGTAAGCTGCTGTCTTGCACGATGCACTTTGTGGTGGGTGCCGTGATGCCGCTGGCAGAGTCCTGGCTCAGGGAGAGGAATGTCCCCTGCTTCAACGTGGTGTTTTCCTGTGGTCAAAAAAGGAGAAAAGCAACCAAGTCTGAAATGCACAGGCTCTTTATTCACCCAGGAAGACAGGCAGCACCTCTGGGTGAGCAGTGCTAGTCAACAGGAAGAAAGTAAACCTGCTTCCTCCTCACACACTGACAGGCAGTGGCTTTTCTCATCAGCTGCAGGTTAATTGATCTCCTTCTGCATCACACCAGGTGGATTCCTTAACCCAGGTCAAAAGGCAGCAGGTAGTCTCCTCGTGCTCTTACTCCAAAAAATGCACTGCAAGATTATCTGTGAAGGAGGTCCAGCCTTAGTCCTGTGGATTCCTAGCTGAGGACACGTAGAACTACCAACAGCTTTTGCTCAGTGGAAGGGTCATTCCAAGAAAATATGTAGGAGGTGGCTGATGACCTTCCACAGCACAGTAGCCTTTTGTTCTCCTGTTCAGAGGCAAATCCAACAGGCTTGCCCAGGAGGGACCCCTACCCCACTGTCACCCCACCCAGTGCTGCCCACCAGCTCTTCCTTCCTCCCTTTGAGAGCGTGTTTGTCGTGCCTGAGTTTTGTTTGTGTAGAGAAGCACAGGAAGGAATCAGATGTCTCAGCCTAAGAACTATTTCTCTTCTTTTCCCTGTTTTGATCAGGATTCCCTGGGAATGCTGAAACGGACAGACATGCCACGTTTTATTCCCTGCCATCCTCCATAGAGCGGACTCCCACCAAGTTAGCCACACAGAAAGTTGCCTTTGGCTCTCATGGAAATTCAGCTTTTCAACCCATTGCAGCTAGCTGTAAAATAGTGCCTCAAGGTCAGAGTCCAAGCCCTGCAGAGTCACCAGGAAAATCCTTCCAGCCTATCACCATGAGTTGCAAGATTGTATCAGGTGAATGTTAGTTTACTTAACCCCAGTGCTTCACCCCAGAGAACAAGAGTGAACCAGTTAGACTTGGTTTGTGTCCTTCCCTTGTTTTCCTGCCAACCTTTGAACATCAGGCAGTAGGAAACTCTAGAATAAGGAGCTAAACACACTTCTTATGTTCAAGGACAAAAAATCCAAGTGTGAAACGTTTCACATCAGATCAAAATCAATGAGAGCTGTTCTCTCCCTGCCCTCGAATGCTTTTAGGTGTGAAAAAGTCTTTAACTGGACTGCTACCCACAGAAAGGTCCAGGCAAGGACACATCTTCCATGTGGGAAGAAGCCCCATTCTTCTCCCTCCCTCTTTCAAACAGCTAGGATAGATTAAGAAGAAATTATTTTTTTTCTGATAATTGGGCAGAGAATCAGGTTCAACCTTGCAGATTCAAATGGTCCCTCTTGCACTTGCAGTATCTCCAGATGGAGCAGCTTTGGTCTTCCTCTCCCAAAAGTCCACCTTCTGTTGGATTAAATTGTCAGCTGACTGCAGTGAGCAATGTGATACTCTTTTGATAGCTCCTGAACCAAACATGGTCAAGCTGCTGTTTACTCATTTCACTTATAGTCCCTTCCCTGCCTGGGCATGATGCCATCCACTGGAGGATGTTTTGCCTCAGAAAGTTTTAATGTGCAGCTCACCATCTCACATGTTGTGAAGCTGAAAATATGACCTATTAAATCCTGTCATTTGCTGGTGTTCAGGGCTGAGAGGATGAAGCACCAACTATCAGTATGTGTGATTTCTGATGATCTGCTCACAGATAATATTCCTCAAGTGTGTCTGGTTTGTTGGGTTTTTTAATTAAATTTTAATATCATTCCTTGACATCTTAAAACTGTACTCAGGCTGTTATGCATTTGAACCTATGCCAAGTGCTTTCTTCTTTCTTAATAAGCTCTTCTCTTGATCCTCTCTTCCCAAGGCTTCCCAGAAAGCAAGAATTACAGGGGCCATCCTGCCTTTCTTAAAATCTTTGGACTATTCTCTCTTGATATTTGCTATTTAACTATTTCCCTGCTAAATATTTTTCCCAGGTTCTGCTGCTAGCATTCTGAGAAGTGTCACCCTTTTCAGATTTCAAAAGCAGTTTGCAAGACATGGGGATTTAATTTGATCAGCATTTATGTTCCATTTTAATTGGCAGTCACTGCCAAGAGAGCAGATTAACAAGCAGTTGAAGCTTAGTGTGCTTGCTGCTGTCTCTTTTCTCTGACCACTTCCTTGCCTGTCCTTTTCTCTACGTTTCTTGTTTACTTCCTCATGCAGCTTTTTTCTTTGCTTTTTCTCTCTCTCCTGGTCCTTTTACCCAGAAGCTGCACAATTTACAATTTGCTTTCAAGGGCTTTTGCTGTAATGAGAGCAGTGAAGAGCCAAGAGCATCCCTGCCTGTCTGGCTGCTGTGTGGCACAGCCTTTTGACATGGAACTGCTCAGCTCCTGGCTCTGAATCCTGTACCCTGGGCTGCACAAGGAAAAGAGAGAGCCCCTCAAGGAGCTCAGCTTTCTAATCTTCATCTCCTTGGGTGGTCTGGTCATGGCAGTGGGAATGATTTAGGTAACATCCCTCAGGATTCAAGGATGGACCAAACAGCTTCTCAAGGTCCCTTTGAAGCCTGCTTGTCCTGGTGGGCAGAGAGTGTCCAGGGCAGGTGTGACCATAGTGCTTCACGTGCCTTTTCCTTTCCTTCTGGCTCCTCTTTCCAAGTCCTGTCTTCTCACTCAGGCTGGGAAATGCATCCTCACAAAATGTCCCTTCTCTAAGGCATTTCAAACAGTACCACAGTTGCTGGTTTTGTGTGTTCTAACAACGTTTACAAGACAGAAGCATTGGACTTTTTTCCTTAAGGTTCTCCAATATCGACCCCTAGTCCATCTCCGCTGCCTCGCACCCCGACCTCCACTCCGGTGCACATGAAGCAAGGCTCTGCTAGTGCAGCCATTAACAATCCCTATATTATTGTGGACAAGCCTGGACAGATGGTTGGAGCAACAGCCACGAGCACAGGTGTGTAGTGTGGGCACAGAAGGCAGTGGCTTAGTCTTACCCATCCAGGTTTATTCTCCCTTTAAAATGCGTGGTGTGGTAACAGTGTTTCAGCTGGTGAAGGTGGAAGAGTGCTTGGCAAAGGAAGGGGGAGGTGCTGGGGGGTGGCACAACTGGCCTGTGTAACGTGCTGGAGGGTTTCTCAGGCTTTAACACAACTTCCTTTAGGAAACAGCACGTAGTGGAAAGCCAGGCTGGGTTCACAGATGCCTCTTCAGAGAGAGCCTGTTCTTTGCAGACAGAAAGGGAAGGGGTAAAAGTAACATACATAGTGGTGCACAGAGGTTGAGACAGGAGTGGATGGGTGAGAAATGTGTTGTGGATGTGGGCAGAAGGCATGGAGAGCTTGCAGTGACTGGCAGCTCAGTCCTGGGTACCAGTGCACAGTGCTCTAGAAGTGTTGAAGGGCACAGACCCAGGTCACCAGAGCAGCCATGCTGGGTTGTGTTACTGCTCTCAGCTTCTAGCTGGTCCAATTCCAACTGGTTTGGATTCCTCTAACTGGATTCCCTTGGTGCCTCAGTGGTGACATGAGCCTGGGGCCAGGGGGAGGACTGAGCTGCACGTGGTGGGTATGGGTGTCCACTGGTAATCATTGTGTTGGGACTGGAGGAAAAGTCACTTAAAAGTCATTTATTTACTGTGATGTGTGGCCAAGAACTGCTGTCTGTTTAAAAACCCTTGTTTGTGTGTGTCTGTGCTGGCCAGTGTCTCAGAGGGGTGCTCAGAGCTATGTGATGAAGTGCAGCATCCAAGTAACACACAAACCATTTGCTGGGTGTGGTTGGAAAGTGCAAAAATTCTTCTCTTATGGTTCCTCCCTTTGTCTGAGGGAACACTGCTGTCATGTTTGTGTTAGCTTCATCACAGAGGGATTTGGCAGGGGAAGCATAGTCCTAGCTGAGTTAAACAATTTCAAGTATGTTGTGGGGCTTTCTTGCTAACACTGAAGCTGTTTGACCAATAGGATTTTTATTTTTTGGGGGGGGGGGGATTTTTCTGCCTCTTTTTCTTTTCTGTTTCTTTTTTACCTCCAGCCTGACTGTCTGCTCTGCATATGTGCTGTGTTATGGTTTGGGTAACTTTTGTGTCCTCCTAGTAGAGACTAATACGTGGAGAATAGGATCTGTAGATGCAGCAGGTGGTTTGGACCCTTCAAGGTGCAGTTTCCTGCCACTGTAGTGTGGTAGAAGTACAGACTGACCTGGAAGAAGCTCCTGCTGCCTCTCACTCCCCTGCCTTGCTGCTGCTTCCCCATACCCTGCACCAGCCAGGTCAGATCCCTGGCAGAACAGAAGATGAACTCCCTCCCTGAGTTGAGCTTTGCTGTCAGGTAGCCTCATCCCCAGACCTGTGTGGGGGAGCAGGAGGGGATGTGGAACTGGCTCTGGCAACAGCAGCCAGGCTGGATTGCAGGTAATGAGATACTACAGAGCCACTGAGATGTTCTTGATAAGACTGCAGACTGCATTTAAAGAGAGGGGTGAGATCTGCCCTGTGAAACACAGCCTTCCCAAACCCCAGTATTTTGAGAAATGGCTGCTCATTTACTTTTAAATTTAAGTGCAGTTTGTAGCACAACTGTATGAGAGACTATTACTGTGTTTTTATGAGTTTAATCCATGGCTTTGGTGTCTCTTGAACAAATAAAACTTAACACCACCAACCCAGCAGCAGCAACAAAACTGCTGCTGAGCAACAGTGTGTTGTGTGCAGGCTCTGAGGATGCAGGGTAAGTTTAGCACTGCACCCCATCCATCCTGGGGCCAGGAGAGTGCTGGGGCACATGATTCCACCTGTTAGTTTAGCAGGAGCAGCCTTCTGCAGACAGAGGACCCTATGGCTTCATTCCTTAATTCTGTTTCTTCCTTTACCCTCCTTGTTCTGTCCTTTCCCTTGTTGCTCCTCACTTTTTCTCCTTACTTTTCTGGCCTTCTTTATCCTTCCTACTTCAGCCTATTCCAAGCCCTCTGTGCCAGAGTCTGAGGCTAGGGTAGGTTCAGAGGGCGTGTGGGCAGCGGAGGACTTTGTCTGCAGTTCTGACTGGCAAGCTCATTTACAGGCCTAATTTCAGATATTTGCACTTGTAGCCAGTAACCTCAGGACCCAGGAAAGTGCCTGACCATTTGCTTGCAGCAGAGAGCTCTGGGAGGAGAGTGACTGTCTCTGGGCCGTGGGTTCTGCAGGTGGAAATTTGGTGGTGGGTTTGTTTTGTGCCCGTGCCAACTCCCACTGACATAGCTCTTGGAGAGTACAGAGTCAAAACAAACTGCTGTGTTTCATGAGGAGAGGTTTCATGTGTCCAGTGGCAGCTTTCCCCAGCCCTCACCCAACATCTGCTTTATCTCCTGACATGCAGGGAGCCCAACCAGCAAACTGAGCAGTGTTTGTCAGGCCTCTCACGGGACTGGATCTCCTGTCTCAAAGAGCCACGGGAGCAGTTTTGTCACCTCAGCTGTCAAGGTAATGTTCTCATTAGGTGCATACTTTCCATTTAAAATCCAGCTTCCTATTAAATAGGGCTTTCTAGCATTATAAAATCTGCACTTTGGGCAAGTTCTTTTGGTTGTCATTTCCTTTGAAGTTTAGTGTGTCTAATGGAGCCACGTGAGAACATGGTGGTTATAGGAGATGATGGTGTTGCTTTGTGCAGCTCTATTTACCTACACCTCCATTAAAGGCATTGCTGCTTTCCTTTCCTACAGTGAAATCCATGGAGGGCATAGCTCTCAAAATGCCTCACCTTTCAAAACAGCTCTTCTGTAGCTGACTTTGATCTTCTTCATTTCATTTGTGATGGTTTGTGATGAAACCAGAGGTGCCTTCCTCAAAACCTTCACTCAGTTCATGATTTTGTACAGTAGCTGCTCCTGGCAGCCTGCAAATGGCTCGTTCAGTGGCTTTACAACTGTGCCTGCA
Source organism: Merops nubicus (assembly GCF_000691845.1). Classification (NCBI taxonomy): domain Eukaryota; kingdom Metazoa; phylum Chordata; class Aves; order Coraciiformes; family Meropidae; genus Merops; species Merops nubicus. The sequence continues at coordinate 20,466 of NW_008629332.1, forward strand.
TTTAGACAAATGTTTGTGTAAACAGTGGAGTAACCAAATGTGCAAACAAACAGTGATAAATACAGTCCCTGCTTCTGATCTGCAGAGCCCAAAAGGTATGGAATGAACTGTCTCACATAAAATCTCTCCCACATCTTGTGCTAGGGAGGGTATTTCTGGCAGGGAAGTGGTGTCAGCAAGGCTGTTGCTGCAGGCAGCTGGTGGGTGTGCTGCTGAGAGCAGGAGCACTCCCTGTCTCCAAGTCCCAGGAATATGAGTGCAGGATGGGGGGGAAGGCTTGCCAGCCAGCCTGCAGGGAGACAGCACTCTGCATCTGGAGCTGAGATGCTGCCTGTGTCTGTTAGGGGAGCAGTGCTGAAGGTTGCTGTCTGAAGCAGTTAGTATGGAGTAGAGTTTTAAGTGTCAGGTGTTCAGCTGGCTGTTCAGCTTCTGAGAGCCTGTCTGCTCAGATGGATTTCACTCAACTGTGCTGAAAACCATTCGTTAGTCTTTATTTTTCACTGATTTAGAACATTTCTTTCTGAAAGGTTTTCAGTGGATCAGAGTAGGTACATGTCTTCAGTCACGGCTGAGTTCTGTATTTCCAGGGCAAAGTTAAAAATGGTGATATTTATATATATAAAATACAGCTCTCTAAACAGAATTTTGTCTTCTGGTTGGTTGAAAAGCTGTAATTTTCCTTAAAAAGGATGAGGGAGTCTGGTAGTTCAGTGGGATGCTATGGATTGTTCTTAACCCACCACTTTTCATGTCTTCACTATGTGCTAGTTTTCTGTGTATATTTTTGTAATGACTTAAGGCTGTGTTTCTTCAGCTAGTTTAAAATGACTTGCATGCAGGCTGCTGTTGAGAGGACTGGTTATGCCTCTGACCTTGTCTTCACACCTCCCCCTGCAGGGAAGGGAACACTTTGCTACCAGTTGTGCAGCAGTGTGCTGAACCAGAGCAGGGAACCAGCCTGGCTGAAACAAGTCTGTTCTCAGCCACGTGTGTCAGTACAAGGAAGATGGCAGGAGTGTTAGGTTAGAGTCTGAGGGATTGTTCTCTGGTCGTGATCCAGCCCCAGGATGGGCCAGGAGATTGTGAAACCATGGCCTGGAGTTCATGTTGAGTGTAAAAGAGTACAACTCCTTTACTTATAACAGAATGAAAACAGACTTCCTCAAATGCCTTTGACTTCTATACCAGCCTCAGATCCAGAAATGCTAGGTGCATGATTTTGAAGATGTGGAAATGTTTTTTACTATATTTAGTTAATTAGTCTCACTGTTTCTGCCACATGGTGAGCTCTGTCTGGAGTTTTCCTTGCAGACTTAAATTGAACAGTATTTTTTCCCCCTACATAACCTGTTTCTTCTTAGGTTGTCTTTTCTCTATGAGCTTGTGTATAGAGTCATAGAATGGTTGACATTGGCAGGGACCTCTGGAAATCATCCAGTCCAACTGCTGATCAAAGCTGGGTCAAATAGAGCAGGTTGAGGAGTATGTCCAGTTGGGTTTTGAGTATGAGTATCTCCAAGGCTGGGGAGTCTACAGCCTCTGTGGGGAGCCTCTTCCAGTGTTTGATCACCATTAAATTTAAAAAAAAACAAAAAAATTTTTCTTTTAACTAAACATAATTTTGTGTGTTTCAGCTTTTCAATTTGTGCCCTTTGACTCTTGTTCTTCCACTGGATATTATTGAGCATTGTCTTGCTTGATCATCAGGTATATATGTGCATGGATAAGATCCCCCCTCAGCCTACTTGAATTTTACAGCTCTGAAAAGCTTTGTATAAGAGGAATATGAGTTGATTTCTTTAACCTGTGTATGCCATGGTAAAAGACAATTACTGCTGTTGGAGTTGTAACTTTCAAATAAACTACACACTGTAGGTTGCCATAGGATGTTCTGCTTCTCAAGTGTTGACTGACGTTGGAAATGTCTTGTTTGTGCAGGTAATTTGGCCTGCCCAGATGGTCCTTAATGAGCAGTCATTTGTTTTATTTTTTGGATTGGACATTTCACCAATTCTTGCACCATGTCTTCCTATCTGCAGCAGGAGGATTCTCTGTTTGCCACCATGCCACCCCTTTGTCCCATTGGGAGTCATTCCAAGGTGCAAAGCCCCAAATCGGTCACGGGAGGACTTGGAGCTTTTACAAAGGTATTCCTCTTGGCTTCTGTGGGACAAGGAGCCCAGTAGTGCCATTTCATGCTGACTTGTGCCACAAACCATGTAACTTCCAGTGCATCTGAAGCTGCTACTGGAACCAGTGTGTCTTGCCACCAAGGGCTCACTAGCACCTCTCAAAAAATATATCTTGCTTTCTTTACTTTCCCTGTGGCTCTACTGTACCTATGGTCTTTTTTTATCTTCCCTTTCATCCTTTATTGTTTTTCTTTGAACCACTGTCGTACTGAGGCTGATATTTTAAAAACTGTTTTTAGTGGGATGCAGTAAAAGTAAACTGCAGTAGATCTGTCAGGAGCTTCTTAAAAAATAATATAGCAATTTCTGAATCTCAGATGCTGCCACTTCCAAGTACATTCCCTTCAATGTTACCATCTGGCATTTGGAAGTTGTTTTTGGCAATATTAGGTGATCCAAGTAAAAAGTGGAAGAATGCTTCCTGCCAGTTACAGTACCTACAGCAATCTAATGGAAAAAAAAAAAAACAAACCAGCCTTTCTTGAGTGGCTTCTCATAGAGATTAGATTAAGTCCTGTCCCAGAGAAACATAAAACATATACCTAGGAAAATAATGTCAGCTATAATGGTTTACAATACCTGTAGCTATAATATCAGTTGTAGTTTTGGAGGACAGGAAAAAAAAAAAAAGATGTTTAGAATGTGTTCTAAAGGAAGGTGCTTAGAAATTTGAAATGTTAAAGTGTTGTGGCTTCATGCTGAGCTGCATGGCCTGCAGAAGTCAAGTCTGGCCCGGGCCATGGCTAGTGTGACTAGCAGTTGTACTGTTACTAGTGATATGTGTCATTTCTGTGAGCATCTCCCTCAGCTCTGCAGTGCTTTGTCAACACAGACACGTGTCTGTGGGGAGCGACCCTCATCTTGGAGCTGAGCTGGGGAGATCCCTGGTGGCAGGAGCCTGGTCTGGGTGCCCTGGCTGGAGCCTGCCCCTCCTGCAGACAGGCTGTCCGGGAGCCATCCGCAGGGCCCTGAGCCGTTTGCTTATCCTTATTTCTTGTGTCCACAAGGTGATAATAAAGCAGGAGCCCGGAGAGCTGCCCCAGCACGGCCCGCTGGCAGGGCCAGGGGCGGGGCCAGCCGCGCCGAC